>NW_026782510.1:0-266087 GCF_031769215.1 Ylistrum balloti
TAATTCTACTACTTTCTACCTTGCTCTTTTGGATATACAACAATGGCTTATGGTCTGTGTACAAAACAAATTCTCTTCCATGTAAGTACATTTGGAACTTCTTGATAGCAAACACAATGGCTAGAAATTCGCGCTCGATAACAGAATAGTTCTTTACCCTATCAAGCAATTTCTTACTTGCATAGGCGACTGGGAATAGACCATCACTGTGCTCTTGCAACAAAACACAACCCAAACCAGTGTCTGAAGCATCAGACTGTACTATGAAATTTTTCGAAAGGTGTGGCAGCCTCAGAATAGGAGCCTAAGTAAGGATATCTTTAAGGCGTGTGAATGCTGCTTCTCCTCCAGGTCCCCAGTCAATCTGATTTGGCCGTCCTTTCTTTCGATAGTAACCTGCGAGTCCTAGAAATGCTCGCACTTGTCTTTTTGTCTTAGGTGTTGTGCGTCACTAATCAATTGTAGTTTATCATCCTCCATAGAAACAGTTCCGTCACCAACAGTATATCCAACAAATCCCAGTGTCCTGTACCCAATCTCGCACTTTGTGGGTCTAACTGTTAAATTGGCAACGCGTATTCCCAAAATGTCCATCCCACGTCTGATCGTGACCAAGTATATCGTCGACATAATGGTCTGTATTGCTACTTCCGTCCAACATTTTCCTCATCATCCTGCTGAATGTAGCTTCTGAGTTAACAAGCCCAAATGGAAGTTTCCTGAATTGGTAACATCCTTCCGATGTCGAGAAGGCTGTTAGATGACGCGACTTCTCCTCTACTGGTATCTGCCAGTAGCCCTTGCTGAGATCGAATTTAGAAAAGTAATTGTCCTTATCAAGCTTTGTCATGAAGTCCTGAATGTCTCCCATGGGTTCAGGGTCAAAGAATGTTACGGCATTTAATTTACGGAAGTCAATGCACACCCGGTTTGTTTGGTCTTTCTTTTCACCATGACGATCGGAGCATTGTATGCTGATCTTGAGGGTTCGACTATACACATTTCTATAATTTTCCTTATTTCCGCTTGTACCTCCTTCCTTTTGGCGTATGGTACCCTAATAGGATCTTTAGTGGTAGTCTCTATCCGATGCTCCTCCAGATGCGTTGTTCCTGGGACATCAGTAAATATATCGCTAAATTCTTCCAGGAGCGTGATAACTTCATTGCTGATTTTCACATCACGGAATGTCTCTTTACCGGCAAAGTCTCCTAACTCGAGCAAGTCTTGTCGTCCACTGCTCCCCTTTTATTACCAGTCTCCGCCTCAATAACAGCAATTGCAGCCGCCGCATCCGACTGTTGCTCGCGATTAGTCTTGTTTTCCCGACGCTCCACATACAATTTTAGCAAGTTAACATGGTACACCTTAACTTTACCACCAACGTTGACCTTGTAGTCCATGCGATTGACAACCTCCACTATCTCAAATGGTCCTTTCCATTGTAACGGGAGTTTGTTGTTGACCGTTGGAAGTAACACTAATACTTTCTGTCCAACCTCGAATCGTCGATTCCTCGTTTTCCTCTCATAGTGGTGTTTGTATGTCCCTTGTGCCTGTTGTAAACTCTCTCTCGCTATTTTACAAGTTTCTTCCAACTTATTCCTGAGATTAAGAACATACTGGTAAGTATTTCTCACGTCGGACGTTTCTTCTGCCTCATCCGTCCAGATTTCCTTCAGTGCTTGCATGGGACCGCGGACGGTCCTCCCGTATAATAATTCAAACGGTGAGAACCCAGTACTTGCTTGCGGGGCCTCCCTATAGGCGAACAAAACTGCCGGGATATATCGGTCCCAGTCCTTTGGTCGTTCTTGACACATTTTCTTTAACATGCCCTTAAGAACACCATTCATCCTTTCACACCAGCCATTGCATTTTGGGTTGTAAGGAGTTGTGAACAATTGCTTGACCGAAACTAACCTACACACCTCCTCCATGAGTCTTGAGGTGACCCTCTGTCGCTTAATATTTCCTTCGGAAATCCAACTCTACAGAACATCTCCAGCAACGCTTCTGCCACTCTTTCCATTTCGATCTTGGGTAACGCTATGGCCTCGGGGTATCTTGTTGCATAGTCTACCATCGTTAGTATGTAGCGGTTCTTATTCTCCGACGCAGGGTAAATAGGCCCGATAAGATCCACAGCCACCCTTTAGAAAGGTTCCTCAATTAATGGCATCTCCCCTAAAGGTACCTTTGTCACTTTGACCTTAGGTATTGTCTTTTGACATACATCACAGGATCTGCAGAAGTGTGTCACGTCACTTGTCATTCCAGAACAACAGAAACTTGTTGATATTCTATCGATAGTCTTCTGTATTCCCAAATGACCTCCAACTATTGACTCATGTGCGAACGACATCACTTGTTCCCTATACATTTCGGGTAAAGCGATCTGACGGACTTCTATATCTGATTGCCTTTCCTTCTGCGTGAAGATCCGGTATAGGATGTCGTTTTTCAACTCCATTCTATACTTTTTGCCTTGATTATCTCCTTTGCCTTCTGCAATCCCACGCCACTTGTCGAGCGACTTATCCCCTTTCTGGGCTTCCTTAAGTCCATCCAGTCCGACTAACTCAACTTTCCTGGCTTGAACATAAAGTGGCTTAATCGCTTCTTTCTCTTTTTTAGCCTCGGCTCTAGTCATAACTGCAGAGACTTGATTCTCTTCCATTTATGGCTTCTAATTGGCGTCAGCCGTTAACTTAGCTCCATCAATGTTACCGATCACTAAGTCGTAGACTGGATTGCTCATGCACATTGCCTCCAATTCCCCAACATAGAAGGGGGTATCCACAAAAATCCTGGCCGTTCTGAACATCCGCTCTGTCCCATCAATCAATATACATGGGAGTTTCTTGTCTGTCATCTGGTCAGGCATTACAAGAGCTTCCCTGATAGCGGCGCTGCTACCTCCTGTATCCCTTAAAGCCTGCACCGACTGACCTACCGTGTATCCAAGCTGGACAGGAATCCCACTGTCTTCCAGTCGTAAACGTCCCACTGGCTCTGTTTATGGTCCCTTCGTCTTACAAATATGTTTGACCCCAACCTCCCTTCTCTTTTCCATGGACTTACAAAGAGTTGCTTTGCTAGAGTCCTTGTAATGGCTGCTTTTGAGAGGCTTAGATCCAATCTTGCCTACTTCTGCGTGATCGCGAGCGATATGTCCTTCATCACCACAAATGAAACACCGACGCGTTTTCTGACCCTTAGTGTCTGTCGATTGGTCACTCTGCTGTTGCTGGTTATTACGGCGCGATGGAAAATGTGTCTTATTGGGGTTGCTAAATTTGACCTTGCCAGATTCCGTAATACTTCCTCCATGGGCCTCCATATATTGTTCCGCGAGTCGAGTTAACTCCTCAACACTCTTGGGTGCTCTCTCTTTAAGGAACAGGACCATATCCGTTGAACAGGCTTGCATAAACCGCTCCCTGATAAGCAGGTCTGATAACCCTTCAAACGACTGTTCGATCTCGGACATGTGAGTCCACCGCGTCAAGTACCGTGACAGCCTCGCGACAAATTGAAATGCCGTTTCACCCTTCTCCGGTTTACTGTCCCTAAACTTTACGCGAAAACCTTCCTCGGTTAACGCGTATCTCCTGAGAAGCGCTTTCTTCAACTCATCGTACTTGTTGATCTGAGTTGCAGGCATGCTTGAATAGACTTGTAGCCCTTTACCGGTCAATAGGGGGCTAAGGCTCACTGCCCAAATGTCTTCGTTCCAGTGTTGAGCTGTAGCAAACTTCTCGAATCGCTCTAAAAATTCATCCATGTCATCCTTTTGTTCGTCAAATTTTGGTAACTTTGGTCGCAGTGACCTTGACCTCGACTCTTCCGAGTTCGACATTGACAATGCACTTTTCTCCTGCTCTGCCTTAAGCCTAGAAAATTCTATGTCAGCTTGAAGGTTAAGCTTTTCCATCTCAAACAGTCTACTTTTCTCAGCTTCCTGTCTATCCCTCTCTGCTTCCTCGAGCTCCATTTTATGTTTTTCCTCCTCTCTCTCCTCTTTTTCCTTGCTTCGTCTAAGTGCTCTCTCCTCTCTCTCAAGGTATTCCCGTTCCAGCTGCCACAAAATTCCGCAACTCAGCTTCTTTATATCCCAATCGCTCACCGTAACTTAACCATTTCTCGTACTCCATGGTGTATTTCCAGTCGCTTATGCAAGTAAGTATGGACAATAATACCTGAGAGTACCTGCTGCTAATACTGCTGTCACTTTACAGTATTTGAATTTCTACTCTTAAGAAATATTACTGTATCTTTTTAACATTACAGCAATATACGATGTATGGTTTGTCACTTCACAATATTTTCTTCATAAAAATGTAAACAAACCCCACTGTATTGAAATAAGCCTATCTGCTGGTGCCTAACCTGATTTCGAGTCTCACAATACTCGACTTCTCTCTAGCATTGCCTTTAGTACACAAACAACTGTTCTGTGTTGTTCACTTATTCTAATTAGTACTCACATTAGAACAACTTTTTCACTTTCAATATATATCAAATATCTGTATGAATTACCCGACCTATCCTGTTCTGTGCAAGATAACAGTAAATTGCAGTATTTGTTCTACAGAATCTACACCCTGGTCAATGCAGTAGCTTTACATAGCAACCAATCCTACATATTGTAACAATTGATAATAATATGCTCAACCTATTCTGACTCTCAGAACAATAGCATTTGTTTATTATGCAATCCGACCTACTTTTACAACCTCTAATGGTTCTATAGCGCTATTTCACTGAAAGCTACACTACACTGGGGGTTAACACTAACTTCAGGTAAACTACACTTGTACTACAGCACATTTACTATATATTCATGATCTGTGAACATACACGTCTTTGTGTGCTTGTAAATTGACGTTCAGTGCTGGTTTCACGTTCCAACATTTTACCCGTTAAATGTTCAAAGCAGATAAATCATCTATAGAGAAATTACTCCCGGACGACTCCCCAGATTGTCAGAGACGACAATAAATTTTGGGATCTTTCATTTAGGTATACTTGATAGTATTTCGTTGGAACGTAAAATACAACCAGACGCCAATAAACAATTAACAGTTTTTATAATAAACTAAAAACATTCAGTATACAAACTACACAATAGTAGATAGACCGATCACATGTTCTTCCCTACTCACAGTGTGTGAAAGTCACTTCCCTATGCAGAGCGTCCTTACTTTCGATTCGTGATAACACTGGGTCACGGCGCTCGAGCTCGAGCGGTCATGGTACACGCACACAGAGTCAAAGTTCACTCCTTAACCCATTGGTTAAACTCTTAAACAAAACATGAGGTTTGTCTTTCCTTCATCATGGTATCACGCTGCTTCTTCTTCGCTCGCCATCTTGCCGCGTCCTCTACCCAAGCCGATCCTCCGAACCCCCCGGACTTCTTCGCAATAACAATGTCTCAAAGTCAACTCGCCCTACAGTCCTTTAAGGGCGCACGACACTAAACTTTTATATGCATTAATAAATTATATTTATTCTGACAATCTTGGCGTTGAACCATCTGAAAATGGGGGTTGGGCAGATCATGTGATAGACTAGTAAAAAAAATAGGACTTATGAGAAAACTAAAATTTAAAGTGGATAGAAAGTCTTTGCAGACTATGTACTTTTCTTTCATAAGGCCAGTTCTAGAATACGCCAATATTGTCTGGGATAATATAACGACAAACCAGTCAAATGTGATAGAAAGTATTGAACTAGAAGCGGCTAGAATCGTAACTGGGGAAACCAAGCTTACAAGTATAAATAGACTTTATAAAGAAACTGGTTGGGTTAGTCTTTCCACCAGACGCAAACATAGTAAAATTATCCAGTTTCATAAAATAGTTCACGGTTTATCGCCGTCGTTCCTTACCGACCTCCTTCCACCTGTCAATCCGACCTGCATAACCATAACACTAGAGACGCAGCGAACTTCCGTCCAGTGGCATGTAGAACACAGCTATACAGCTTTTCTTCCTTCGGCTGTAAATCTACCTGTGCATGTTAAAGAAAACCCATCTCTTTATACTCTGAAGAATTACTTAAATGGCCTTAATTCCAATATTCCAGGATATTTCTATGTTGGTTCTAGACTAGGACAAATTTATCATTCCAGACTACGAATGCAATGTAGTTCACTTAAGGGCCACCTTTTCAGTAAAAATCTAGTTGATAGTCCTATTTGTGATTGTGGTATGGGAAACGAAACAACCGAACATTTCTTTTTCTCTTGTTCTAATCATAACAGATGTAGACATCTTTTTCTTTCCTATCTTCTTCCTATTGAATCTGTAGACGTCCTTCTTTCTGGCGATACATTTTTATCATTTGCAGAAAATGAAGCTATATTTGTTAGTGTCCAAACTTTCATATTAAAGACTATACGATTTGAGCATTAGGAAGAGTTACTGCCAACACTACTGTACTCCTTCCATATACGCGAAACTTTTTACTTTCATGAGTTTTTGTATGTCTGTATTAACTAACAGTACAGCAGTTTGTAGTACTACATGTATAATTAACAATTTATTAAGATACCCATATGTTATTATGAATGAACTTGCATTCCTTATCATATTGTATTTGTCGATCTTACATAATGTATACATACTATACTACTCATTCTATCCACTTTCCTTACTTCATTTCACTCTCCTAAACTCTTTTCACTTTCCCTTTCCCAAATTCGATCAGTTGCTGCCTGCTTGTTACTTCTAAGGAGATAGATTAACATAAGTTTATGACTTCTTTCTGAATCCTTTTTGTATAACGTGCTTTGAATGAAATGCCACTGCCAAAATAAAATAAAGTTTAAATCAACATAAAAGGGATATTTTAAAATAAGATGAAATTCGTCTTCAATTTCAATATGTCTATTATTACATAATGTGCAGCCCCTATTTTCTCTGGCTACATCCCTATATCTACCACTTTCAATATTGAGCTGGTGTGATGACAATCTTATTTTTGATATACATTTCTTGAATCGATAATTAATAGGTTTCCTTAAATAACAATGCAGCTCAAAATTGTCTATCAAATGTCGATATAAATTACCTTTCGGAGAATTTTGAATTTCTTGAAGCTTACTCTCAATTAACTTGTATACTGGTTTTCTGTCAAGACTTCTGTTCCATAAGTACCCTAATCCTAATTTATCTAGTTCTAACTTAATATTTACAATTCACTCATCGTTATTTAATAATCTTTGTTCATAGGATGCTTTCAACACACAATTATCTGCATCTTTGATTTTAGTCCAGTATTTCATTATTTTCAATTTTCTGACAGTATACATTGGTAATCTACCTAATTCAAAATAAAATTAATCAGGATATGTACTTTTCGCGAAACCTAAAATAATTTTACAAAAATGTGAATGTACTTTTTCAACATCAGCAGATTTTTGGAATCCCCAAACTTCACTTGCAAATGTTAATACACTACTAACATAAGTATCAAAAACTGAGCATCACGTCTCATTAAAGTTATGATTTTTCATTTTGTTTATCAGTCTAAAATACGATTTTCTCCCCTTTTCCGCGGCATGTTGCTGCCTATTGTTGAATCTACCATTAAAATTGAAAAGCATATCCAGATAGTTGAATTTGTTCACAACTTCAATTTCAACACCGTTGTAAAACCATTTTTCTTCATCTTTAATGCGCCATTTCGAAAAATTACCATTTTTGTTTTAAGTACATTAAGTTAAAGTTTCCATTTGATTTCACAATCGTTTACCAGAAGACTATACAAAATCGGCGATAAAATTTCCCCTTGAAAGAGATCGATTCTGTTAGGATGATAATCTGAAATATGACCTTTATATTTGACACAAGATTTGACATTATCGTACAATGATTTTATGATATTAATAACTTCCCTTGAATTCCTTGTTTATTAGCTTACTCCAGAGACTACCTCTATCGATGAGGTGAAAGGCTTTTTTATAGTCTACACAACAGCAATATAATCTTCGTTTATTTTTTAAAATTTTATTGATCAATGACTGGAGTGCAAATATTGTATCTACATTTGAACAACCCTCCTTACAACCAAATTGAGCTTCAGAAATAAAGTTATTTGTAATGTTTGGGGTTTAGCCCCACAGACGAACACAACACCATGTGGTTTTCAGTATGGCGGTTTTATTGACGATCCCACAATGCCCCACACGGGCCACACTAACATCCAGAGCCGAAGCCGGATTATCTTATACACAACATCCCTCCCCCTTTTGGTAAAGGAATCCCTATTTCCTGATCAATTACTTTTAACCATGTCCATATGTGTAAACCAGGAATGTAACTATTTGTTACCTCAAATTAAGTAAATAAAACTGACCGTGACTTCAAAAATAAATTCTTGAACCAAGTCTCTATATCCACATGAAAATGGAGCTTAACCACAAAACAACTTAACCAGGTCCATAAGCTTAAAGCTTAACAATAAACAATTAACACATGCTCCAATTAAAATTGATCAATGACTGGAGTGCAAATATTCATGTTCGCACGAAATCCTTCAGGTAACTTGGTGGGTGCCTGGTCCGTTCAGGTCGCGCTGGTCTTTGTTCTGGTTTCGAACTCACAACCTCGGGTGTACTGATGGAACCATTCTCCACAACCGGTGTTTGGCCTGAAGTAGAGACCACCACATCCTCAAGTTCCTCTGGAAGTTCGACCTTCACCTTGGAAGATAAACTGTTTCTCTGACGAATATGATCGGCATGACGACGTTTGACCTTGGCATCACCCTCCCTAACTGCATAGGACACTGGTCCGTTCTTTGATGATATTTCACCCGATAGCCATTTCGGACCCTTGTAGAAGTTCTTTACCCAGACTTGACCTCCAGTACTAAAAGTACGTTCCTTAGAATGTTCATCATGATAGGTTTTCTGACTTGTTTGACATTTCTTGACCCGATTTCTGACCTCAGGTCTCACTAGATCAAGTTTGGTTCTGATACGCCGCCCCATCAGAAGTTCTGATGGTGAGATTCCCGTTGTAGTGTGCGGAGTTGACCGATAGGCTAGTAGAAATCTACTCAATTTCCGGGTTAGGTTGCCCTCAATGTTTTGCATTATTTTCATACCTTCCTTGAAGATCCTGACGGACCTCTCCGCCAGCCCATTTGATGAAGGATGGTGGGGGATGTCTTTACATGTAACACTCCATTTTCAGACATGAATGCCGCGAACGCCTCGCTAGTAAAACATGTACCATTGTCTGACACCACCATCTCAGGTAAACCATGTGTTGAGAAACATTCTCTCAATTTGTCAATTGTCACTTCCGATGTTGACGTTTTGGTAGGATATACGTCTAACCATTTGCTGTACGCGTCTACGATGATGAGAAACATCTGACCTAAGAATGGACCTGCATAGTCCATATGAACTCTAGACCATGGCCGTTCAGGCCAATCCCATGGATGTAAGGGGGCCACTGCAGGAATCGAACCTTGTGCCTGACAATCCTGACATCCCTCGACCTTACTCTCGATGTCTCTATCGATCCCTGGCCACTAGAAGTAGCTCCGTGCCAATTTCTTCATACGGACCATTCCCGGATGTCCCTCATGAAGTTCCTCTAACAATTGTTTCTGTCCAATTGTAGGAATTACTATGCGTGTTCCCCACATAACACATCCGTCATAAGAACTGAGTTCTGTTCTACGTGAATGAAAAGGTTTCAAGTCTTCCTCACCACATTTGTCCATCCAACCTGTTTGTACATAGGTTAGCACTCGACTCAGCAGCAAGTCATTGGCTGTCCAAGACTGGATATTTTGGAAATCTACTGGAGTACTGCCCAGATAGTTGATCAGTAGAGTTGTCTCCCCTGGAGTAGGTATTTCACCAACTGTGTCCTGGAGGGGTAAGCGACTTAATCCGTCTGCATTGCCATTCGTGGATCCCTTCTTGTATTGTAAGTCATACTCATATGTCGATAAGAGTAAAGCCCAACGTTGAATCCTGGCTGATGCCATAGTAGGAGTAGGTTTGTCCACCCTAAATAAGCCTAATAGGGGTTTGTGATCCGGGTAGAGTACAAATCTGCGTCCATACACGTATTGGTGGGAATTTCTGACTCCAAATATGAGGGCAGCGCCTTCCTTATCAATTTGTGCATAATTACGTTCTAGTGTACGTGAAGCGTACGCTATGGGTCGTTCCCTACCCTGCACTCGATGCGAGAGTACCGCCCCCAAGTCCATAGGGTGAAGCGTCACACGAGAGTATCAGTTCCTTTTTTGGGTCAAAATGCACTAGCAAAGCATCCGATTGCAGCATCTCTTTGGCACATGTAAAAGCTTCTGTTTCTTCTTTTCCCCATTTCCATTTGCTTTCCTTTTTGAGTAGTGAGTATAAAGGTGACAACACACTACTAAGGTTTGGCAAATAACATGCATAATTGTTCAGAAGGCCTATAAATGCTTGAAGTTCTTTGACATTCTGCGGTGCAGGTGCCTCCTTAATGGCTCTGACTTTCTCGGCTATGGGTTGGATTCCCATGCTGTTGATTCTGTGTCCCAAGTAGATTACCAGAAATACACACTTTGTCTTTTTCAATCTCACTCCAGCTTTGTCTAACCGATCAAGTACTGCAGATAGGTTTTTCAGGTGATCCAGTTTATCCCTCCCCGAGATTAAGATGTCATCTACTCTCACTACAACATGCGGTATTCCCTGTAGCAGGTTTTCCATGACACGTTGAAAGATACCAGGACTCGACGACACCCCATAGGGTAGACGGTTGTATTGGAACAGCCCCTTATGTGTGTTTATTGTAGTATACCTCTTAGACTCTTCGTCCAATTCCAGCTGTTGATAAGCTTGGCTAAGATCCAACTTGGTGAAGTGTGATCCACCTCCCAAAGATGCATAAAGGTCCTCTGTCTTAGGAATAGGATAATTGTCTAGTTTAGACACCTTATTAACTGTGACTTTGTAATCACCACAGATCCTGAGGCTACCATCTCCCTTGACGATGGGAATGATGGGCGTGGCCCATTCAGAAAATTCCACAGGTGAGATAGTTCCTTCTGACACCAAGCGATCAAGTTCATGCTCTATCTTGTCCCGTAAAGCATAAGGTACAGGCCTGGCCTTGAAGTACAAAGGCTTCTGAGAGTTGTCCACATATAACTTGGCCTTTGTTCCCCGGATAGTACCTAAACCATCCTTAAATACACATTCATGTTTTCTCAAAATGTGATCAATCTGATCCTCTGGTGGATCTTGCTTGACTTGAAATATCTGGCTCCAATCCAACTTTACCTTAGAAAGCCAATTCCTTCCAAGAAGACTAGGGTAGTCTCCCTTTACAACCACTACAGTCAGTGTTCCTGTATAGTCTCCATACTTCACCGAGACTTCCCCCTCACCCCTCGTTGGGATGGGTTCACCAGTATAAGTCTTTAGCTTTACTGCAGTGTTTCTAAGCTTCACCGGCTTACCATTTTTGTTGATGTCTGCCCATGTGTTTTCTCCAATCACTGTGACAACAGCTCCTGTGTCTACTTCCATAGAGACATCCTGGTTGTTGACCTGTAGGGTTACTTCATATCTATCTTTTTTACCAACTTGGTTTATGCTGTACATGGAATATATACACTCCTGATCCTCCCTCCTGTGGTCAGTTGACTGTAGCATATGTACTGGGGTTGATTTATGGTGTTTACCTTTTGTATCTTTATTTCGCAGTCGACTCAGGCATTTTTCCTTTATGTGACCTTTTTTCTTACAGTGAAAACATTCACTGTCCTTAAAATGACAAGTTTTTGGGTCATGATTTCCTCCACACCTATAACATGGTTTTTGGTGACCTTGTTGACCTTGAGACTGGCCTCTAGACTGACCTCGACCTTTCTTACCGTGACGTGCGCTGTGAGTGTTACTGTTACCGCGATTACTATCACTAGTGACTTTGTTGACATTATTCTGTCCCTCTGACCTCAATCCGTGTCCCTGCAAATCTATGACATTTTTCGCTGCTGTTTCCATAGACAACGATATTTCATATGCCCGTTTAAAAGACAGTTCTTTCTCAGATAAAAGACGTCGCTGTATTCTGTCATCATCAACACCACATACAAGTCTATCTCTTATCATGGTTTCAAGCGTCGTGCCATACTCACAATGCTCTGTGGACCACATACGCTAAGCAATATTGCTCGTCGTCGTATCAGGTCGTCTGCTTCCTCAGTAACGCCGTACGCGACAAAGTACTGAATTAGACGTTCCGTATAGTGCTCCCATGACTCGCCGGATTCTTCATAGGCGTCGATTTTACCGAATGCAGCGGTCATTTTCCCAGCTCACCGTTTACCTCGTCGCCAATGTAATGTTTGGGGTTTAGCCCCGCAGACGAACACAACACCATGTGGTTTTCAGTATGGCGGTTTTATTGACGATCCCACAATGCCCCACACGGGCCACACTAACATCCAGAGCCGAAGCCGGATTATCTTATACACAACATTATTGTCTTTGTCACACTTTAGAAGTTTTCTATTAAGAACAGATGTAAACAATTTGCCCATGCAACTAACCAAAGTTATGCCTCTATAGTTACCAGTGTCGTTAACGTCGCCATTTTTGTAGATTGGTACTATACAACCACGTGACCACATTTCTGAATCAAATAATTTTCCTAAGAGTCTTGTAATGCAAGGAAGCAAAATTTCCTCAAAGTATAAGAAAAGTTAATTGAAAATACAATCTTCGCTACAACTTTTATCTCGTTTCAGCTTACGGAAGACAATATGTACTTCGTTTTCTGTGAATGGCTTATCTAGTTCTTCGAATACAGCAGAATCAACGTTTTCCGATAACATACTTGGATTGTCAATATTATTAATATTACCATCTCCCAAGTTTTTTAACTGTTCTACAAAATCATTCAAGTTTAGATTTGACTTCGATACACTGCTTCGACCCTGTGAAATATATTTATGAATTGTTTTTGGATTAGACGTTCTTGGATATTCTATCATGTCACTTTCTCGATGCTTGTATTGCCGTTTTAATCTCGATTCTAGTTTCTTATACAAAGATTTTTTTCTGATGAGAATATTGTGATTTTCAACAGATTGATATTTATTAAAATCAAACAAAGCTTTTTGGTAATCCATATATCTACGTTTACACTGTTCAGAGAACCATGGTTTGTCGTCTATTTTATTTTTATTCTTAGATGTATTATAATCAAAATTATCTGTCACATTTTTCACATTGCAATTTGGTAAAACTACTTCATGCAGAATGTCACAAAATTTGGTAATGCATTTATCAACATCTTCTCTAGTATTAAAAGGTACGTTACAAGCATCCTTAAGGTTTTCTAATACAGTATTCAGACCATTAGATATGTCATCAGTATTTTCCAGATTCTATCTTACATTTGTACACGGTTTCCCTATGCACGGCATATCAACACAATTATAATTCAAGCAGCTACATTCAGCGGTAAAAGATAATGGTGAATGATCAGACAACGTATTAAACACGCCAGACGAAAAAGTTTGCACACATGAAAAATGTTCAGAATCTACAAGTAAATATTGCTATAAAAAGTAAAATTTCCTTCTTTGTCACCAAAATGACGCCCGTTAACAATGCGAATGCCGGTGGATTTACATAAGTTAAAAGTTTCCTTCCGTAAGTATTTACATTTTTATCCAAGTTCCTACGCTCAAGAATTTCTACATCATTATCATATTCAAAAATATTTCCCTTCCGGTACCTGTTTAGACCATCGTTAACTATGTAATCGGACATCAGTCGTTAATGTCTATAAAAGCATGGATCAGGAGAAGTAAGGAAAGCAGTGGTGGAAATTGAAATCATCTTGAATGTGTAAGGTGTCCATATTTTAATAATGGTACAACATTTCAAAAGTTATATTATTTCAAAACAGAAATTTAACACCTATTGATTTTCATGTGACAGTAGATACACTGTTCCATGACAAATTATGTTAAAGATATGTGGATTGAACAAAAATTACAGAAAAGTTACTAAACAAACGTCGGAACTATCTTTGTATCACTGGTTACCATAGCAGAATTATGCCCCCTACCCGACAAACCAGTTTAATCCAGGCAAGGTTGGTCGAACCGAGCTCATTTTTTAAATGAATGATTATTATCGCCATCTATCAGAATACTACAGATAAAGTAACGTAGTGTGTCTCTGGTATCGTTCGATGAAAATATGAGGTTTTATGTGCGAAAAAGCTTTGCATGTCTACTGCTTTACATCTAATCTCTCCTACTTAAAACAATTGTTCTGAAGTCCCAAAATATGACCGATTGAAGTCGTACCGTAACAATACAGATACAAACAGACTGTTTTAGAAACGCCGCATATCCACGACAAGCCTACACCAGGTACATAATGTACACACTAATTGTTCGTCAATTATTGCCATTTTTGGCGTGAGTAAGCAATCGACTAATTTCTCCGTTGGTCGGGAAATTGAAAAGTTAATTAGTCATATCTTTGCTATATTTTCACTTCTTTTGATAACAGGCGAAACTTTACGCGACCATTAATTTTCAAGTTTATTCTCGCTGTCCCGCCGGCAATAAAACCACAAAAGTTATTTCGTCCATCTTCGATTTTGCAACTCGAGCTAGATTGTTGACATTTTATTAACTTTGGGTAATGTTGGACAAGGGGAGCTTACTCTTACTATGAAAAGCTTTTGGTGTATTTATGCAACTAATTCAGCAGCTAATCGTTTCACGTGAATGGCTGTATCTAAAATGCTTCCACAGTGTTTTCATGGTCTAGTTGCATTGTCAGTTGGTAGGTTCATAAAGATAGATAACAGACAGAATGTAAATGTGTTGACATCGTTTTAAATGGCATTATCTAAAATTTGTGGCAGATGAATGGTTCTTCTTGTCACCTCAGTCATTACAAGAGTACATCGTAAATCTTACTTGTCTCTCAGGCTTGAATGGGTACACAGTGACTACATCAAGTTAGCTCCTTGCCATACTGTGATCCAGCTTGGTATCTCAGTATGATGACACAATACGAAATGTCATCCGTGGTATGCAGGTAGGGCATAAAATTGCAAGAGGCAACTTTCGATTGATTGTATATATGACATTGTCTTATTTTTTTCTAAACTATTTTGTTTGTCCCATTGTCTCCATTGACAATGTTTAACTTTAGGCCCTTAGTTGAGCGGTCGTCCATGCTGAGGAGATTTTAGGGTTCTGTCACGCTCTACATTTTGTAGTGAACGACTAGTTCAATTGTTAAGGGTAAACTTTGACAGGGATGAGTGTCCTGTTGGGGGTCTTTTGTTCAGTATACTGCAGTGTGATAGCACTATAAAGTTGACGTCATTTATGCACTATTACGAGGAGACTAACACGAATATATCACGGCCTCTCAAAACACACTAGCTCTATGCATTCACTCACCTTGCACACACGGAGAGGACGTCGCATAGGGATGTTAGTGACCAGATCTGACAA
Source organism: Ylistrum balloti (assembly GCF_031769215.1). NCBI lineage: Eukaryota > Metazoa > Mollusca > Bivalvia > Pectinida > Pectinidae > Ylistrum > Ylistrum balloti. The sequence continues at coordinate 15,526 of NW_026782510.1, forward strand.
TGCCGTCGGAGTGGTAAAATAGTTTACATAAACTGTTATATGTAGTTCGAATACCAGTTAATTTACGTGTTTTTTCTTGGTGTTATCATCAAGTGGATTGTATAGAATATGTGATTGTTTTCATTTTAAGAATCCTACAACAAAATCACATTATTTCATTCAACTTCAGATTATTTGTACTTAAAATGTATTTCATGCTTCAGCTTGTCCAATAACATATAGAATCTTTATAATAGCATGTGTTATAAAAATAGTCTCAGAAGGTTTTATTTCTACGAGCAAATATATATATTCCAGACAAGTTTCTTGAAATATTAAGAAATGAAAGCAAATTTAATACTTTTATCATATAACTTAGAAAAATTACCAACGATAATGATAGATTTTAAAGTAAAAGTGTGCAGGACGAAATTAAACGGATGAACATCACAATCGTAATCTGTCTATCACAACCAGTTAAAAATGTTCAATGGTATACTACAGTAGTGACTTATACGCGAAAAAATATAACATGACTGAATTCACTGGTTAACAGGCCGATTATGTGATAAAACAAAATTACTGAATATGTTGTTGGTTTAGAAACTTTACCCAATGATTTACAATGATTGTTCAATGAAAATTTCATAATGTGGTGTCACTGTTTGTGAGAACGTATACATGGCCCTGTCTATATGTGAGTTTCTACGTGTGTGAATATAAACGTGTTTAAAATTATTCTCTTATTATAATTTGTGTCTTGTAAATAAATTGACGAGACATCACTGAACAGTTATTGAATCACCACACTTTAGCAAATTGTAACTTTATGAAAAATATGCTTGCTTTTTGGATATGCTTTCAAACATGTTGTTTATCTGTTTTAGGATTGCAACTGATAAACAATTTAATTATTGCACTTTAACTTGAAGTAGGCAGGCCAAACAAAGAATGGATGCTGTGAGGGCAAAATAACAATACACCCTATTTATATGGAGACTGTTGATGGCATAGATAATCAGTTCGTACTCAAATCTCAGCATGAATCGGCACATTACATTAGTACATTAGTGATACCGAAGACAGGCAGGATAAGATACTAGCTTCATCAACGACATTATATGTACATCTAGATCAATACGGTAATATCATATTCTTCATCTAAAACCTGTTTTATAACAATGGAGCGACCGAGTACATGTCTACTAACGGGCTTAGGTTAGGTAAGTACATGTATACTAACGGGCTAAGGTTACGTGAGTTCATGTTTACTAACGGGCTTAGGTTACGTAACCACATGTATGCAAACGGGCTTAGGTTACGAAAACACATGTATACTAACGGGCTTAGGTTACGAAAACACATGTATACTAACGGGCTTAGGCTATGTAACCACATGTCTACTTACGGGCTTAGATTACGTAACCACATGTATACTAACGAGCTTAGGTTACGTAAGTACGTGTATACTAACGGGCTTAGGTTACGTGAATACATGTATACTAACGGGCTAAGGTTACGTTACCACATGCATACTAACGGGCTTAGGTTACGTGAATACATGTATACTAACGGGCTTAGGTTACATAAGTACATGTTTAATAACGGGCTTAGTTTACGTGAGAACATGGATACTAACGGGCTTAGGTTACATAAGTACATGTATAATAACGGGCTAAGGTTACTTAAAACATATATACTAACTGGCTTAGGTTACTTAAAACATATATACTAACTGGCTTAGGTTACTTAAAACATATATACTTACGGGCTTAGGTTACGTAAACACATGCATGCTAACGGGTTTAGGTTACGTAAGTACATGTATACTAACGGGCTTAGGTTACGTGAGAACATGAATACTAACGGGCGCTTAGGTTAAGTAAGTACATGTATACTAACGGGCGCTTAGGTTACGTGAGTACATGTATACTAACGGGCTAAGGTTACTTAAAACATATATACTTACGGGCTTAGGTTACGTAAACACATACATGCTAACGGGTTTAGGTTATGTGAGTACATGTATACTAACGGGCTTAGCTTACGTAAGTACATGTTTATTAACTGGCTTAGGTTACTTAAAACATATATACTAACGGGCTGAGGTTACGTAAACAAATACATGCTAACGGGCTTAGGTTACGTGAGAACATGTATACTAACGGGCTAAGGTTACGTAACCACATGCATGCTAACGGGTTTAGGTTGCGTGAGTACATGTCTCTTAACGGGCTTAGGTTACGTGAGTACATGTATAATAACGGGCTTAGATTACGTAAGTACATGTATACTAACGCTCTTAGGATACGTAACCACATGTATACTAACGCTCTTAGGTTACGTGAGTACATGTATGCTAACGGGCTTAGGTTACGTATGTACATGTTTACTGACGGGCTTAGGTTACGTGAGTACATGTATACTAACGGACTTAGGTTACGTAACCACATGTATGCAAACGGGCTTAGGTTACGAAAACACATGTATCCTAACGGGCTTAGGTTACGAAAACACATGTATACTAACGGACTTAGGTTACGTAATCACATGTATACTAACGAGCTTAGGTTACGTAAGTACATGTATACTAACGGGCTTAGGTTACGTGAATATATGTATACTAACGGGCTAAGGTTACGTTACCACATGCATACTAACGGGCTTAAGTTACGTGAGAACATGTATGCTAACGGGCTTAGGTTACGTGAGAACATGAATACTAACGGGCGGATAGGTTAAGTAAGTACATGTATACTAACGGACTTAAATTACGTGAGTACATGTATAATAACAGGCTAAGGTTACTTAAAACATATATACTAACGGGCTTAGGTTACGTTAACACTTGCATGCTAACGGGTTTAGGTTACGTAAGTACATGTATACTAACGGGCGTAGGTTACGTGAGAACATGAATGCTAACGGGCGCTTAGGTTAAGTAAGTACACGTATACTAACGGACTTAGGTTACGTGAGTACATGTATACTAACGGGCTAAGGTTACTTAAAACATATATATTAACGGACTTAGGTTACTTAAAACATATATACTAACGGGCGTAGGTTACGTAAACACATGCATGCTAACGTGAGGACATGTATATTAATTGGCTTAAGTTACTTTAAACATATACATTAACGGGCTTAGGTTACGTAAACAAATACATGCTAACGGGCTTAGGTTACGTGAGAACATGTATAATAACGGGCTAAGGTAACGATACCATATGTATACTAACGGGCTTAGGTTACGTGAGTACATGTCTCTTAACGGGCTTAGGTTACGTGAGTAGATGTATGCTAACGGGTTTCGGTTACGTAACAGCTTGTATCCAAACGGGCTTAGGTTACGTAAACACATGTATACTAACGGGCTTAGGTTACGAAAACACATGTATACTAACGGGCTTAGGTTATGTAACCACATGTCTACTTACGGGTTTAGGTTACGTAACCACATGAATACTAGCGAGCTTAGGTTACGGAAGTACATGTATACTAACGGGCTTGGGTTACGTGAATATATGTATACTAACGGGCTAAGGTTACGTTACCACATGCATACTAACGGGCTTAGGTTACGTGAGAACATGTATGCTAACGGGCTTAGGTTACGTCGGAACATGAATACTAACGGGCGCTTAGGTTACGTAAGTACATGTATACTAACGGGCTTAGGTTACATAAGTACATGTTTAATAACGGGCTTAGGTTACGTGAGAACATGAATACTAACGGGCGCTTAGGTTAAGTAAGTACATGTATACTAACGGACTTAGGTTACGTGAGTATATTTATAATAACGGGATAAGGTTACTTAAAACATATATACAAACGGGCTTAGGTTACGTAAACACATGCATGCTAACGGGTTTAGGTTACGTGAGTACATGTGTACTAACGGGCTTAGGTTACGTGAGTACATGTATACGAACGGGCTAAGGTTTTTTTAAAACATATATACTAACGGGCTTAGGTTACGTAAACACATGCATGCTAACGGGGTTAGCTTACGTAAGTACATGTATATTAATTGGCTTAAGTTACGTAAACACATGTATCCTAACAGGCTTAGGTTGCGTAACCACATGTATACTAACGGGCTTAGGTTGCGCGAGAACATGTAAGCTAACGGGCTTAGGTTACGTATGTACATGTTTACTAACGGGCTTAGGTTACGTGAGTAAATGTATACTAACGGGCTTAGGTTATGTAACCACATGTATCCAAACGGGCTTAGGTTACGTATCTACATGTTTACTAACTGGCTTAGGTTACTGGAGTATATGTATACTAACGGACTTAGGTTACGTAACCACATGTATCCAAACGGGCTTAGGTTAGACAGACAGACAGACAGACAGACAGACAGACAGACAGACAGACAGACAGACAGACAGACAGACAGACTTTATTTCCTCTTTTCAGAGATTTTCATAATCTTGTCTTTTTTTACATCAAATAAATGAAATCACGACATTATTGTAGAGTTTTCATTTCTGTTAACAGTAAAGGTATCAGGTTAGCCATTGTAACCATCATTGCAGCCCACTTGTCTCGATCCAATTGTATATCGTTTGTACCACCGAGTAAAAATTGATATTGTCTTTTATCCGATAGGTGATCAAATTTGACGTAATCAAAAACATCTAGGAAATTGACAAGAAATTCTAGAATTTTTTCACGACTGTTAAACAATGACGGACATTGAATAAGGAAATGAATAGTGATATCGTTTGTTTCTTTTTTACATAGCCTACACACCACTGTATTCCTTTCATACCGATACGACAGCTTTATTAGTTCTCCTAGCGCCCATGTGCAATCTGGAAGTTCAAGACTTAATATCCAGAGTGGATTAGGGCCTGGATTGGAGTGAATTGCACCATACGTTCCTGATAGAACTGAATAGTTCATTGCTTCCCGCCACTTTTTGAAATAAAATTCCTCCACTATCCTACAAGAATAAGTTTTCCACGATACGCGTGTTGGACAGAAACCCTCGAACAAGAAGTCAGACAGAATTTTTGATATATCGAATTTAGCCGCAGTAGCAAATATGTCGTGAATAAAACTTTCGGCTTTAAGAGTCATGCCACCAAAAGCAAATGCACACAGTCGAATTAAAAACAGAATTTTCCAGACGTATTTGTTGCTCGCAGAGCACAGCTTGTTCCAAAATAATAATTTTCTCATGTCGACTTCGCCGGATATGTCTAACAGACCAATGGCGCGTGTTGTCACTAGCTTTGGAGATGTCTTCTCAAATCCTTGACATATCCTTGCTATATATCTTTGTACAATTTCGAGCTCTCGCACGGATTTTTGTGTAGGATTGGCCCACAATTCGCAACCGTAGAGAATGCGTGACTGTACTATAGCCTTTATTAGTGTGACGCTTGTAAGCGGGTTCATTCCTCCGCTGTGGATACCTACACTTATCAGTGAATTCAACGACTTTCTCCCTTTTTTGCACGACGTTTTTATGTTTTCGTCGCACCGAAGGTTTGAAGTAAGAGTGATTCCTGCATACTCTTTCACAGTGACCCAGGCTATAGCATGCTCACCAAGTTTGCACTCTGTTCTCGGAATGTGTTTTGACGTTCCATTGTGAAACTGCATCAATGAGCTCTTTACTGGATTGTAGTTCAGACGCCATTTTCTTGAAAATTCATAAACCATATCAAGGAGGCATTTGAGGTTACCAACTGAACAGTCCATAAGCAGGGTATCGTCGGCTAGAAATATTGCTGGTATGTGCAGACTATGAATATTCAGGCCATAGCTAGATGAGTCAAGCTCGGAAATAAGGTCATTAATCATAACCAGAAAAAGCCATGCCGACAAAGTTCGACCTTGACCGACGCCCTGTTCGACTGGATAGGGGGTTCCCTTTTTTCCCTCGTATAGCACACATGACGTCATTCCCTCAAAAGAATTCGCAAGAATACGCCATATTTTACCGTTAAACCCAAGATTGTAGAGCTTAAACAGTAGACCATTAATCCAAACACTATTAAAAGCTTTTGCATTATCTAAGAATGCCGCGTAGACCTTCGTATTGAGCTCAAGGTGGTGGCAAATGGCTTCCCTAACAGTAAAGGCAGCAGTAATACTTCCACATTTTGATCTGAAACCTTGCTGAAGACGATCTGGGAAGTTAATTTTTGTGCACACTTTTGATATCCTCTGGTATAACACTTTTTCAAATATTCTTTGAAGCACAGGTGTTAGCGTTATGTCACGGTAGTTATTGACATCCAATCTGTCCTTTTTTCCACCCTTGAATAATGACGATTCCCTGTTTAAAGCATGGTGGATAATCTTCAATTTCCAATATGACAATAAACATCTGAGTTATCAATTTGAGGAGTTGCGCACCGCCGAATCGAATATGTTCTAACACAATGTAGTCGTGGCCCCCGCTTTACCGTCCTTCATGTCTTTTAAAGCATTCAAAACTTCCTGTTCGGTAATACGGCCTTGACATACACTATTCGCATTTAGATAACTAATAGCACGAAGCTCGTGTACAGCGGAATCTATCTGATGCCTATGCACAGGGTCAAAGTGTTGTTTTTCTGTGACACTAGCAAGTTCACTGTAGTGATTGGTCCATGCCTTACAGTTGACATCTGCGTCGCGCGATATCTTACCATTGACCAGTAGTTCTGATGTTTCATAACCTTTGACCTGTCGCAAACGGGCAACTTTATAAAAAGTTCCAACATCAACTTCAGCTGTTTCCGCCAGTTCCATTAACTGCTTGCGTTCATATTCAATTCGAGCAATTTCAAGTTCTTTTACAAACATGCGTTTACATAATTTGTATTCTCTAAACGCGTCAGAGTCCATTCCACGTGGTCTGCCTTCAGCTATCCATAATAAACGTTTTTCACGCATTGAAGCATGTAATGCCTTTACTTGGATATATTTCCAATACGGCTTATGATGAAACGAACGATATTTTTTCATAGGAAGAGTTTTCTTCGCAGCCTCGTGCATACAACTGATTATGTTTTTAAATTTGTTCTCTAGAGAATGCACATCACACGCAACTGCCCGAAGACTATCCTTTTCACAAAGTTTCCTACTAACATTTTGCGCGTAATCTAACTTTTGCTTGGCCGTGCATTTTTTCCAGTTGACAGAATTTACACTACACACGTGCTTGCTTAAACAAACAGGAAGTTCGTAACGTAGACGTATAGGAAGATGATCCGAAACATTTAAGTAATGATCGTCGAGAATAGTGCAATCACATACACAATCAATTTTGCTATTTTCGATGAAGACATGATCGATGAGTGAACCTAGCCCGGCTTTGGAAACATAACTTACTGACATGCCCTTTGTCCATACTTGAGAGTTAACGGAGATCAGATGGCGCTCATTGATGAATGTTTGTAATATTTTACCTCTCTCGTTTGATTTTTGGTGATTTTTTATTCCAAAAGATTTGTTTATCTGCGCATTAAAATCACCCATTAGAATCACATGCCCTTGTTGGGAGAACCGATCATAGAGGTCCGATACACACCTGAGAGTGTCTACATATACCTTTTTAGAAACATTCGTAGAAGGCATAAGAGCCCCTATTATAAACATGTGTGAATTGCCGCAAAGTTGAACTGAACAGCATACAACCCTGTCATTCCCTTCATTTAGAATAGGTGAAACAGCCATATCTTTTCGCCACATAAATGCAATTCCAGCGAATCCACGAGTACACTTTCTGTTTTCAGGCTCTAACGCTATTCGTGCATCACAAACTCCATATGCTTTGAAATTGTTATCAATGGTATTCCAGAAATTCATCTGCTCTGGAAGAAGCCAGTGTTCCGTTATCAACGCAATGTCCGTGTCATTTAACAGCTTAGATAGCATGGGAGTTCCATACATAATACCCCGCATGTTCCAGTTAAGCAATGAAATCATGATACATAGTATAAACGCTAGGTATCTATTTAGCATTGTGAATGTCATGAGGATTGGTTATTAGTTTACCAGCGAAGCGATCACGATGTTCCCATTCGCGCACGAGCACATTTTCTGGCCAAAAATGAGGACTATTCGCCTGCTCGAAATCTTGCTCTCGAACGTTAAGCCGGGCTGTATACGTCGGTTCTCTACCTGACCAGTATTTGATTATTTTCATATATGTTACCTTTACACCGGCATCTGCTGCATATGTAACAATCGAGTCAATTACATCATCCTCCGAGGCATCAGCAATAATTCTAGACATAAGAAGTTGTCGTGTTCGCGGCCTACGCTTTACTCCGCGAAATTTGTATGAGGATGAATTTTCCTCAGACAGGCCAAGCTGCTGCTTTGTATTGTACCCGAAGAATGTAACGTTTCGATGTGAACGATCCGAGCTACCATTAGCACAACTATTGAGCGAAACAGACAAAACTTTTGGCTCATCTGTATGTGTCTCCGTATTTGTCCTCTGAAGGACCTCTGCATAAGCGAGTGACATAGAACTCTCAAACCCTTGATTGGTTGGAGAATTTTGATAAGAAGAGGCCTTGGTAGTTGTTTCTGCTTTGTTATTTGTTAAATCGACAACATCATCGTCGCACCTGTTATCGCGCAGTACTTCTGATAATTTGATTTTTTCGTCATTGACCGCGACGATATTATCTTGCCTTATCAACGAAGATTCACACTTCTGAGATTTCAAATTTGATATTACGTTTTCTTTGACACTCACTTCTGCTCGCAAGTGACTCATGTCTATCATAAGCGCTGATAATTGTTGCTCTTTTGTCTCCTTTTCAGCTCCCATTTCGCGTAATTCGTTTTTAAGCTCTCTAATGTCTTCTCGCAACACAGTGTTTATTTCATTAATTTGTTCAGCCATTTCGTTTCTCATTCCTACAATCAGTATAAACAGGTCAGCAAGAGTTTGATTGCTTACATTGTCTTTAATACTTGACAGAGTACTAGAGCTTTCATTTACAGTAGCTGTCATATCGTTATGCACGGGTGATCCTATTGAGACTACCCGTTTTACCGAGGTCTGATCACTGTGTGGAAGCGATGTGTCTGCACAGTCTTTTGACGCACGCGAGTCGAAGGTCGAGTTTCCTATATCTTTTGATTTCAACAAATATCTTATCTCACTTCTACTGGTTCCTCCGTCAATGTACTGGAACAGTGTGTAAATATCATCTATATATTTGTTCAACGCTAGTGAGTTTCCGACATTTCTGCGCCTGGCTAATTCCCCTTGAGGCGTATCAGGTATTCTCACGAGTGCCAAATCATATAGTGCTTGACGAACATGGATGAGACTTTCAATGTTACCCGAGTATATGGAGTCTAAGCGTTTCTTAAATTTTTCTCTGTCAAACGATCCAATTGACTATCTCAGTTGTTCGCAAATGCTTCTATCTATTTGTGTCGATGTCATACTAGGCTCAACATTGTCAGCCATGGTGCCAAAACTGCCTCCGCATTTACTATTTCGCGTTGCATACGTATCCCACGCAGTGATATCGTGAACACAGTTGTAGCATAATACAAATTGTTTTTTTTCTCTTTTTTTAAGCGATACACATAATGTCACGTGTTATAAACTCAAATTGTCTTATCATAGGCGACTTCGGCACTTACCAAACAAAAATGGTGACAAAAGATGCTCTGGAAATCCATGTATCAATTCAAAACATCAGAGATCGAAATACAAACACATTATCCATCAGGGGCAGGTCACTCTCAGGTAAGTACATGTGTAGCGACGCGTGGGTCGCTTCGTGTCGTTTTCCGGAATTTAGTACAACCCTGTCCGAGGAAGCGAGGAACTCTGGGAGAAAAAGTGACGTCACAGCCTCTTCCTTTGGAGGCCAAGATACGATAGGTCGGTATTGAAATTCGGGCAGGGTAATCTGTTAGATTTTTGTGTTGTCAGCGCCCATCTCTTCCCTAAAATGTTATAAAATGGTTTACTAAACATCAGTTGCCACCTACAACCCGATAGGTTTGATTTCCGACCGTGTATTTTGGTATATTTTTCGATTTATGCGGACTTAAGTTTTGGCTGGAACCTCGTGTCGTGATTGAGGGGAACGTTCGCTAGCTGTTGAAATTTTGTTAAATAGTGGATAATTCGAGAATTGGTATTCTCGGGGAGTAGTTTTCTCCCGTTCGGTGAGGCTGATTTTTGTGTGCCCCCCTCGCCAAGACGAACGTAGGAGAAGGCGGTAGTGTTGAGTTGGACTTTGTAAATTTGGAGTCGGTCACGTGGCGGAGATTTGTCCGTTCGGCGAGATTTGAGACGCGCCCCGAGGAACGGTGTCAGATTCCGTGGGCCGAGAGTTAATTTAGCTAGAGAATTTCGACAACCACGACATTGGTTCCTGCCTGATAGTTAGTTTAGGTAAAAGTTTGTTTATTTCAGGTGGCTTCTGTACATTGTTAGGGTTAATTAAAAACACTCACTGAGCCGGTTAAATGTCTTTCATGCTAAACTTTACTCTTGTAAAATATATAATAAATTGTTGAATCTGTTTAATTCTTCTCGTCATTATTGCCAGTACTTGGTCAAAATTTGTTTGTGAAATCTGCAAGCGAAAGCGGCAGTCGAACCCATTGGGCACTTTTATTATTGTAACTACAGAGGTGACGTCCGCGGGGCGGCCACTAGCGGGTCGCGAGACGTCGTTCGTTACACATGTATACTAACGGGCTTAGGTTACGTAAACACATGCATGCTAACGGGTTTAGGTTGCGTGAATACATGTATACTAACGGGCTTAGGTTACGTGGGAACATGAATACTAACGGGCGCTTAGGTTACGTAAGTACATGTATACTAACGGGCTTAGGTTACATAAGTACATGTTTAATAACGGGCTTAGGTTACGCGAGAACATGAATACTAACGGTGCTTAGGTTAATTAAGTACATGTATACTAACGGGCTAAGGTTACTTAAAACATATATACTAACTGGTTTAGGTTACTCAAAACATATATACTAACGGGCTTAGGTTACGTAAACACATGCATGCTAACGGGTTTAGGTTACGTGAGTACATGTATATTAATTGGCTTAAGTTACTTAAAACATATATACTAAAGGGCTTAGGTTACGTAAACAAATACATGCTAACGAGCTTAGGTTACGCGAGAACATGTATACTAACGGGCTAAGGTAACGTAACCACATGTATCCAAACGGGCTTAGGTTACGTGAGTACATGTCTCTTAACGGGCTTAGGTTACGTGAGTACATGTGTACTAACGCTCTTAGGATACGTAACCACATGTATACTAACGCTCTTAGCTTACGGGAGTACATGTATGCTAACGGGCTTCGGTTACGTAACAGCTTTTATCCAAACGGGCTTAGGTTACGTAAACACATGTAAACTAATAGGCTTAGATTACGTAAACACATGTATACTAACGGGTTGAGGTTCCGTAACCCCATGTATCCAAACGGGCTTAAGTTACGTAAACACATGTATACTAACGGGCTTAGGTTACGTAACCACATGTCTACTAACGGGCTAAGGTTACGCGAAAACATGTAAGCTAACGGGCTTAGGTTACGTATGTACATGTTTACTAACAGGCTAAGGTTACGTGAGTAGATGTATACTAACGGGCTTAGGTTACGTAACCACCTGTATCCAAACGGGCTTAGGTTACGTAAACACGTGTATTCTAACGGGCTTAGGTTACGAAAACACATGTATACTAACGGGCTTAGGTTATGTAACCACATGTCTACTTATGGGTATAGGTTACGTAACCACAGGTATACTAACGAGCTTAGGTTACGTAAGTACATGTATACTAACGGGCTTGGGTTACGTGAATACATGTATACTAACGGGCTAAGGTTACGTTACCACATGCATACTAACGGGCTTAGGTTACGTGAGAACATGTATGCTAACGGGCTTAGGTTACGTGGGAACATGAATACTAACGGGCGCTTAGGTTACGTAAGTACTGTATACTAACGGGCTTAGGTTACATAAGTACATGTTTAATAACGGGCTTAGGTTACGCGAGAACATGAATACTAACGGTGCTTAGGTTACATAAGTACATGTATACTAACGGGCTAAGGTTACTTAAAACATATATACTAACTGGCTTAGGTTACTTAAAACATATAAACTAACGGGCTTAGGTTACGTAAACAAATACATGCTAACAGGCTTAGGTTACGCGAAAACATGTATACTAACGGGCTAAGGTAACGTAACCACATGTATACTTACGGGCTTAGGTTACGTGAGTACATGTCTCTTAACGGGCTTAGGTTACGTGAGTACATGTGTACTAACGCTTTTAGGATACGTAACCACATGTATACTAACGCTCTTAGCTTACGGGAGTACATATATGCTAACGGGCTTCGGTTACGTAACAGCTTGTATCCAAACGGGCTTAGGTTACGTAAACACATGTAAACTAATAGGCTTAGATTACGTAAACACATGTATACTAACGGGTTGAGGTTCCGTAACCCCATGTATCCAAACGGGCTTAAGTTAAGTAAACACATGTATACTAACGGGCTTAGGTTACGTAACCACATGTCTACTAACGGGCTAAGGTTACGCGAAAACATGTAAGCTAACGGGCTTAGGTTACGTATGTACATGTTTACTAACAGGCTAAGGTTACGTGAGTAGACGTATACTAACGGGCTTAGGTTACGTAACCACATGTATCCAAACGGGCTTAGGTTACGTAAACACATGCATGCTAACGGGGTTAGCTGACGTAAGTACATGTATATTAATTGGCTTAAGTTACGTAAACACATGTCTACTAACGGGCTTAGGTTACGAGAGAACATGTAAGCTAACGGGCTTAGTTTACGTACGTACATGTTTACTAACGGGCTTAGGTTACGTAACCACATGTATCCAAACGGGCTTAGGTTATGTAACCACATGTCTACTTATGGGTATAGGTTACGTAACCACATGTATACTAACGAGCTTAGGTTACGTAAGTACATGTATACTAACGGGCTTAGGTTACGTAAACACATGTAAACTAACGGGTTGAGGTTCCGTAACCCCATGTATCCAAACGGGCTTAAGTTACGTAAACACATGTATACTAACGGGCTTAGGTTACGTAACCACATGTCTACTAACGGGCTAAGGTTACGCGAAAACATGTAAGCTAACGGGCTTAAGTTACGTATGTACATGTTCACTAACAGGCTAAGGTTACGTGAGTAGATGTATACTAACTGGCTTAGGTTACGTAACCACATGTATCCAAACGGGCTTAGGTTACGTAAACACATTTATACTAACGGGCTCAGGTTACGTGAATACATGTATACTAACGGGCTAAGGTTACGTTACCACATGCATACTAACGGGCTTAGGTTACGTGAGAACATGTATGCTAACAGGCTTAGGTTACGTAAGTACATGTATACTAACAGGCTAAGGTTACATAAGTACATGTTTAATAACGGGCTTAGGTTACGTGAGTACATGGGCTTAGGTTACGTAAACACATGCATGCTAACGGGTTAAGGTTACGTGAGTACATGTCTCTGAACGGGATTAGGTTACGTGAGTACATGTATACTAACGGGCTTTGATTACGTAAGTACATGTATACTAACGCTCTTACGATACGTAACCACATGTATACTAACGCTCTTAGCTTACGTGAGTAAATGTATGCTAATGGGCTTCGGTTACGTAACAGCTTGTTTCCAAACGGGCTGAGGTTACGTAAACACATGTAAACTAATAGGCTTATGTTACGTAAACACATGTATCCTAACGGGTTTAGGTTCCGTAACCCCTTATATCCAAACGGGCTTAGGTTACGTAAACACATGTATACTAACGGGCTGAGGTTACGTAAGTACATGTTTACTAACAGGCTAAGGTTACGTGAGTAGACGTATACTAACGGGCTTAGGTTACGTGAGTAGATGTATACTAACTGGCTTAGGTTACGTAACCACATGTATCCAAACGGGCTTAGGTTACGTAAACACATTTATACTAACGGGCTTAGGTTACGTGAATACATGTATACTAACGGGCTAAGGTTACGTTACCACATGCATACTAACGGGCTTAGGTTACGTGAGAACATGTATGCTAACAGGCTTAGGTTACGTAAGTACATGTATACTAACAGGCTAAGGTTACATAAGTACATGTTTAATAACGGGCTTAGGTTACGTGAGTACATGGGCTTAGGTTACGTAAACACATGCATGCTAACGGGTTAAGGTTACGTGAGTACATGTCTCTGAACGGGATTAGGTTACGTGAGTACATGTATACTAACGGGCTTTGATTACGTAAGTACATGTATACTAACGCTCTTACGATACGTAACCACATGTATACTAACGCTCTTAGCTTACGTGAGTAAATGTATGCTAATGGGCTTCGGTTACGTAACAGCTTGTTTCCAAACGGGCTGAGGTTACGTAAACACATGTAAACTAATAGGCTTATGTTACGTAAACACATGTATCCTAACGGGTTTAGGTTCCGTAACCCCTTATATCCAAACGGGCTTAGGTTACGTAAACACATGTATACTAACGGGCTGAGGTTACGTAAGTACATGTTTACTAACAGGCTAAGGTTACGTGAGTAGACGTATACTAACGGGCTTAGGTTACGTAACCACATGTATCCAAACGGGATTAGGTTACGTAAACACATGCATGCTAACGGGGTTAGCTGACGTAAGTACATGTATATTAATTGGCTTAAGTTACGTAAACACATGTCTACTAACGGGCTTAGGTTACGAGAGAACATGTAAGCTAACGGGCTTAGTTTACGTACGTACATGTTTACTAACGGGCTTAGGTTACGTAACCACATGTATCCAAACGGGCTTAGGTTACGTAAACACGTGTATTCTAACGGGCTTAGGTTACGAAAACACATGTATACTAACGGGCTTAGGTTATGTAACCACATGTCTACTTATGGGTATAGGTTACGTAACCACATGTATACTAACGAGCTTAGGTTACGTAAGTACATGTATACTAACGGGCTTGGGTTACCTGAATACATGTATACTAACGGGCTAAGGTTACGTTACCACCTGCATACTAACGGGCTTAGGTTACGTGAAAACATGTATGCTAACGGGCTTAGGTTACGTGGGAACATGAATACTAACGGGCGCTTAGGTTACGTAAGTACTGTATACTAACGGGCTTAGGTTACATAAGTACATGTTTAATAACGGGCTTAGGTTATGTAAACACATGCATGCTAACGGGTTTAGGTTACGGGAGTACATGTATACTAACGGGCTTAGCTTACGTAAGTACATGTATATTAATTGGCTTAGGTTACTTAAAACATATATACTAAAGGGCTTAGGTTACGTGAGAACATGTATACAAACGGGCTAAGGTTACGTGAGAACATGCATGCTAACGGGCTTAGGTTACGTGCGTACATGTCTCTTAACGGGCTTAGGTTACGTGAGAACATGTATACTAACGGGCTGAGATTACGTAAGTACAAATATACAAACGCTTTTAGGATGGGTAACCACATGTATACTAACGCTCTTAGGTTACGTAAGTACATGTATACTAACGGGCTAAGGTTACGTGAGTACAGGTATCCAAACGGGCCTAGGTTACGAAAACACATGTATACTAACGGGCTTAGGTTACGTGAGTATATGTCTCTGAACGGGCTTAGGTTACGTGAGTACATATATACTAACGGGCTACGGTTACGTAAGTACATGTGTACTAACAGGTTTAGGTTATGTAACCACATGTATACTAACGCTCTTAGGTTACGTAAGTACATGTATACTAACGGGCTAAGGTTACGTGAGTACATGTATACTAACGAGCTTAGGTTACCTAAGTACATATATACAAAAGAGCATAGGCTACGTAAGTACATAAATACTAACGGTCTAAGGTTACTTAACCACATGCATACTAACGGGCTTAGGTTCCTTGAGTACATGTATACTAACGAGCTTAGGTTACATAACCACATATATATTAAGGGGCCTAGGTTACGTAATTAAATGTATACTAACGGGCTAAGGTTACGTAACCACCGGTATACTAACGGGTCTAGGTTACATAATTACATGTATACTAACGGGCTAAAGTTAAGTGAGTACATGTATACTAACGGGCTTAGGTTACATAACCACATGTATATTAACGGGCCTAGGTTACATAATCACATGTATACTAACGGGCCTAGGTTACGGAATAACATGTATACTAACGGGCTTAGGTTACGTAACCACATATATACTAACGAGCTTAGGTTACGTAACCACATGTATACTAACGGGCTTAGTTGATGTAAGTACATATATATTAACGGGCTTAGGTTACGTGAGTACATCTATACTAACGGGCTTAGGTTACTTGAGAACATGTATACTAACGGGCTTAGGTTACTTGAGAACATGTATACTAACGGGCTTAGTTGATGTAAGTACATATATATTAACGGGCTTAGGTTACGTGAGTACATCTATACTAACGGGCTTAGGTTACTTGAGAACATGTATACTAACGGACTTAGGTTACGTGAGTACATGTATACTAACGGGCTTCTGTTACATAACCACATGTATATTAAGGGGCCTAGGTTACGTAATTACATGTATACTAACGGGCTAAGGTTCCGTAACCACCGGTATACTAACGGGTCTAGGTTACGTAATTACATGTATACTAACGGGCTAAAGTTAAGTGAGTACATGTACACTAACGGGCTTAGGTTACATAACCACATGTATATTAACGGGCCTAGGTTACAGAATCACATGTATACTAACGGGCCTAGGTTACGTAATTACACGTATACTAACGGGCTTAAGTTACGTAACCACATAGATACTAACGAGCTTAGGTTACGTAACCACATGTATACTAACGGGGTTAGTGGATGTAAGTACATATATACTAACGGGCTTAGGTTACGTGAGTATATGTCTCTGAACGGGCTTAGGTTCCTTGAGTACATGTATACTAACGGGCTTAGGTTACATAACCACATATATATTAAGGGGCCTAGGTTACGTAATTAAATGTATACTAACGGGCTAAGGTTACGTAACCACCGGTATACTAACGGGTCTAGGTTACATAATTACATGTATACTAACGGGCTAAAGTTAAGTGAGTACATGTATACTAACGGGCTTAGGTTACATAACCACATGTATTTTAACGGGCCTAGGTTACATAATCACATGTATACTAACGGGCCTAGGTTACGGAATAACATGTATACTAACGGGCATAGGTTACGTAACCACATATATACTAACGAGCTTAGGTTACGTAAACACATGTATACTAACGGGCTTAGTGGATGTAAGTACATATATATTAACGGGCTTAGGTTACGTGAGTACATGTATACTAACGGGCTTAGGTTACTTGAGAACATGTATACTAACGGGCTTAGGTTACGTAAACACATTGATACTAACCGGCTTAAGTTACCCGAGAACATGTACACTAACGAGCTAAAGTTAAGTGAGTACATGTATACTAACGGGCTTAGGTTACATAAGTACATGTTTACTAACGGGCTTAGGTTACGTGAGAACTTGTATGCTAACGGGCTTAGGTTACGTGAGAACATGAATACTAACGGGCGCTTAGGTTAAGTAAGTACATGTATACTAACGGTCTTAGGTTACGTGAGTACATGTATACTAACGGGCTTCTGTTACATAACCACATGTATATTAAGGGGCCTAGGTTACGTAATTACATGTATACTAACGGGCTTAGGTTACATAACCACATGTATATTAACGGGCCTAGGTTACAGAATCACATGTATACTAACGGGCCTAGGTTACGTAATTACATGTATACTAACGGGCTTAAGTTACGTAACCACATAGATACTAACGAGCTTAGGTTACGTAACCACATGTATACTAACGGGCTTAGGTTACGTGTGAACTTGTATGCTAACGGGCTTAGGTTACGTGAGAACATGAATACTAACGGGCGCTTAGGTTAAGTAAGTACATGTATACTAACGGACTTAGGTTACGTGAGTACCTGTATAATAACGGGCTAAGGTTACTTAAAACATATATACTTACGGGCTTAGATTACGTAAGTACATGTATATTAATTGGTTTAAAATACTTAAAACATATATACTAACGGGCTTAGGTTACGTAAACACTTGCATACTTACGGGCTTAGAATACGTGAGAACATATATACTAACGTGTTAAGGTTACGTAACCACATGCATACTAACGGGTTTAGGTTCCGTGAGTACATTTATACTAACGGGCTTAGGTTACATAACCACATGTATAAGGGGCCTAGGTTACGTAATTACATGTATACTAACGGGCTAAGGTTACTTAACCACATGTTTACTAACGGGTCTAGGTTACATCATTACATGTATACTAATGGGCTAAAGTTAAGTGAGTACATGTATACTAACGGGCATAGGTTACATAACCACATGTATATTAACGGGCCTAGGTTACATAATAACATGTATACTAACGGGCCTAGGTTACGTAATTACATGTATATTAACGGGCTTAGGTTACGTAACCACATTTATACTAACGGGCTTAGTTGATGTAAGTACATATATACTGACGGGCTAAGGTTATGTAAGTACAGGTATACTAACGGGCTTAGGTTTAAGTACATGCTGATGACAATAGAAATTCATATCCGGTTTCATCTATCTCAATCTTTCGAAAACATGTTTTGAAAACAGTCATCCTTTTATGAAAATGCTGACATTGAGAACATTTCCTTCAATATGGATCAAGTGTGACGCGTAGCCGTCGTCGGTTTGGGAAGCCCGAATGTTATCTATGAACAGATAGCTCATAATAACTTAACTGAAATCATCATAATTATCATACAGACTAGTAGAAATAAGCCCCTGTTTTTGTTTGTAAGTATCTACTGATATTACATGGTGTCGATTTCCAATTCTGGCGGCGACTCTGTGTGTGAAACCCCTTGCAGATCGAAATTCTATGATTATTACTGTCGATAGAACAAAAGGGAGCCTTCGAATATGGTATGCAGCATTCCACTGCATGTTCGTATGTGAAATAAGTTTTTTTCACCATCCGTACCTTCTACTATGAGGGCTAAAATGACCAAAACAAATCCGTTGCCGCAATCGCAACATCCAAGATCTTGATATTTCCTTCCTGTTCCTCTTTCTTTCTGTATTTTGTTTCCATTCTTGGCGTTCCTCCTGACATCCAACCTCTTATGACCTGACACCCGTCCTCTGATGGCATAACACCAGTTATCTTATGACCTGAAACCTGTCCTATTATGACCTGACACCTGTGCTCTTATGACCTGACACCTGTCCTCTTATGACCTGATACCTGTCCTATTATGACCTGACACCTGTCCTATTATGACCTGACACCTGTCCTCTTATGACCTGACACCAGTCCTCTTATGACCTGACACCTGTACTCTTATGATCTGATACCCGTGCACTTATGACCTGACACCAGTCCTCTTATGGCATAACTCTCGTCCTCTGATGGCATGACACTAGTCCTCTTATGACCTGACACCTGTCCTCTTATGGCCTGACACCCGTCCTCTGGTGGCCTGACAACCGTCCTTTTATGACCTGACACCTGTCCTCTTATGACCTGACACCCGTCCTCTTATGACCTGACACCTTTCCTCTTATGACCTGACACCTGTCCTCTTATGACCTGACACCTGTCCTCTTATGATATGACACCTGTCCTATTATGGCCTGACACCTGTCCTATTATGTCCTGACACCTGTCCTCTGATGGCATGACACCAGTTATCTTATGACCTGACACCTGTCCTCTGATGGCATGACACCATTCCTCTTATGACCTGATACCTGTCCTCTTATGGCCTGACACCTGTCCTCTTATGACCTGACACCTGTCCTCTGATGGCATGACACCAGTTATCTTATGACCTGATACCTGTCCTATTATGACCTGACACCTGTGCTCTTATGACCTGACGCTAGTCCTCTTATGACCTTACACCCGTCCTCTGATGGCATGACACTAGTCCTCTTATGACCTGACACCTGTCCTCTTATGGCCTGACACCCGTCCTCTGGTGGCCTGACAACCGTCCTTTTATGACCTGCCACCAGTCCTCTTATGACCTGACACCTGTCCTCTTATGACCTGACACCTGTCCTCTTATGACCTGACACCTGTCCTCTTATGATATGACACCTGTCCTATTATGGCCTGACACCTGTCCTATTATGTCCTGACACCTGTCCTCTGATGGCATGACACCAGTTATCTTATGACCTGACACCTGTCCTCTGATGGCATGACACCATTCCTCTTATGACCTGATGCCTGTCCTCTTATGGCCTGACACCTGTCCTCTTATGACCTGACACCTGTCCTCTGATGGCATGACACCAGTTATCTTATGACCTGATACCTGTCCTATTATGACCTGACACCTGTGCTCTTATGACCTGACACTAGTCCTCTTATGACCTTACACCCGTCCTCTGATGGCATGACACTAGTCCTCTTATAACCTGACACCTGTCCTCTTATGGCCTGACACCCGTCCTCTGGTGGCCTGACAACCGTCCTTTTATGACCTGACACCTGTCCTCTTATGACCTGACACCCGTCCTCTTATGACCTGCCACCAGTCCTCTTATGACCTGACACCTGTCCTCTTATGACCTGATACCTGTCCTATTATGACCTGACACCTGTCCTATTATGACCTGACACCTGTCCTCTTATGACCTGACACCAGTCCTCTTAAGACCTGACACCTGTCCTCTTATGGCCTGTCACCTGTCCTCTTATGACCTGACACCTGTCCTCTGATGGCATGACACCAGTTATCTTATGACCTGATACCTGTCCTATTATGACCTGACACCTGTCCTCTTATGACCTGACACCTGTCCTCTTATGATATGACACCTGTCCTATTATGGCCTGACACCTGTCCTATTATGACCTGACACCTGTCCTCTGATGGCATGACACCAGTTATCTTATGACCTGACACCTGTCCTCTGATGGCATGACACCATTCCTCTTATGACCTGATGCCTGTCCTCTTATGGCCTGACACCTGTGCTCTTATGACCTGACACCTGTCCTCTTATGACCTGATACCTGTCCTATTATGACCTGACACCTGTCCTATTATGACCTGACACCTGTCCTCTTATGACCTGACACCAGTCCTCTTATGACCTGACACCTGTACTCTTATGATCTGATACCCGTGCACTTATGACCTGACACCAGTCCTCTTATGGCATAACTCTCGTCCTCTGATGGCATGACACTAGTCCTCTTATGACCTGACACCTGTCCTCTTATGGCCTGACACCCGTCCTCTGGTGGCCTGACAACCGTCCTTTTATGACCTGACACCTGTCCTCTTATGACCTGACACCCGTCCTCTTATGACCTGACACCTTTCCTCTTATGACCTGACACCTGTCCTCTTATGACCTGACACCTGTCCTCTTATGATATGACACCTGTCCTATTATGGCCTGACACCTGTCCTATTATGTCCTGACACCTGTCCTCTGATGGCATGACACCAGTTATCTTATGACCTGACACCTGTCCTCTGATGGCATGACACCATTCCTCTTATGACCTGATACCTGTCCTCTTATGGCCTGACACCTGTCCTCTTATGACCTGACACCTGTCCTCTGATGGCATGACACCAGTTATCTTATGACCTGATACCTGTCCTCTTATGGCCTGACACCTGTCCTCTTATGACCTGACACCTGTCCTCTGATGGCATGACACCAGTTATCTTATGACCTGATACCTGTCCTATTATGACCTGACACCTGTGCTCTTATGACCTGACGCTAGTCCTCTTATGACCTTACACCCGACCTCTGATGGCATGACACTAGTCCTCTTATGACCTGACACCTGTCCTCTTATGGCCTGACACCCGTCCTCTGGTGGCCTGACAACCGTCCTTTTATGACCTGCCACCAGTCCTCTTATGACCTGACACCTGTCCTCTTATGACCTGACACCTGTCCTCTTATGACCTGACACCTGTCCTCTTATGATATGACACCTGTCCTATTATGGCCTGACACCTGTCCTATTATGTCCTGACACCTGTCCTCTGATGGCATGACACCAGTTATCTTATGACCTGACACCTGTCCTCTGATGGCATGACACCATTCCTCTTATGACCTGATGCCTGTCCTCTTATGGCCTGACACCTGTCCTCTTATGACCTGACACCTGTCCTCTGATGGCATGACACCAGTTATCTTATGACCTGATACCTGTCCTATTATGACCTGACACCTGTGCTCTTATGACCTGACACTAGTCCTCTTATGACCTTACACCCGTCCTCTGATGGCATGACACTAGTCCTCTTATAACCTGACACCTGTCCTCTTATGGCCTGACACCCGTCCTCTGGTGGCCTGACAACCGTCCTTTTATGACCTGACACCTGTCCTCTTATGACCTGACACCCGTCCTCTTATGACCTGCCACCAGTCCTCTTATGACCTGACACCTGTCCTCTTATGACCTGATACCTGTCCTATTATGACCTGACACCTGTCCTATTATGACCTGACACCTGTCCTCTTATGACCTGACACCAGTCCTCTTAAGACCTGACACCTGTCCTCTTATGGCCTGTCACCTGTCCTCTTATGACCTGACACCTGTCCTCTGATGGCATGACACCAGTTATCTTATGACCTGATACCTGTCCTATTATGACCTGACACCTGTCCTCTTATGACCTGACACCTGTCCTCTTATGATATGACACCTGTCCTATTATGGCCTGACACCTGTCCTATTATGACCTGACACCTGTCCTCTGATGGCATGACACCAGTTATCTTATGACCTGACACCTGTCCTCTGATGGCATGACACCATTCCTCTTATGACCTGATACCTGTCCTCTTATGGCCTGACACCTGTCCTCTTATGACCTGACACCTGTCCTCTGATGGCATGACACCAGTTATCTTATGACCTGATACCTGTCCTATTATGACCTGACACCTGTGCTCTTATGACCTGACACCTGTCCTCTTATGACCTTACACCCGTCCTCTGATGGCATGACACTAGTCCTCTTATGACCTGACACCTGTCCTCTTATGGCCTGACACCCGTCCTCTGGTGGCCTGACAACCGTCCTTTTATGACCTGACACCCGTCCTCTTATGACCTGCCACCAGTCCTCTTATGACCTGACACCAGTCCTCTTATGACCTGACACCCGTCCTCTTATGACCTGCCACCAGTCCTCTTATGACCTGACACCCGTCCTCTTATGACACTGGCTGTTGCAAGGATGCTAAATATCGTATTCAAACGCGAACACAAATACAGGGAGAACTCACAAATTAGTTTTCCTTTACAAAATGCAACATTCAAATGAGTGACAATGCCAATGCTACCTCCAAGGCAACACTTGGGATATTGACCAGTTCGTAGTGTTTGTGGTAACTTGTGACGTTTGCCACGTCAAATGACCCTGCATGTAAGACGTAAATCAACAATAAACTAAACCAAGCAACCATCCCATCAATCAATCAAGCGACAAGTCCTTGTACCGATGTCTGTCGTGTCGGACTTCATTGTTAGACGAACGGCCATTCCGCTATAATTGCAGCTTACAGTCTCATCATTACTACCGTTGTACTATTACCATTAATACTACTTCAATAAAACCAGAACGTTGTTTGCTGTCACACAACAGCAGCACCTCCTCAATATGAAGACTAATTACAAACCGTTTCCAACGTTACCATCCAGGTAGATCTAATGAACCGGAAGTTATTACCATGATCTGCTGTGCTAGAATGGCCTTAGTATGGATATTATTTCGGTAAGTCAGTTTTCACAGCTAAATATGCATTGAGTAGCGGAACCATTAGCTGTGCTGATATTAAGGCAGCTTCACTAGTAGATTGAATACTTTATATCACGCTACCTTTTGTGTAATTTGAGTTCATTAAGATGTACAAAATGGGAAGGAATGCTGACAAACTATATCATGTAGTTTTATCATTATCATTAACGTAATCGTATCCGGCAATATGATATAAAAGTATCTATATTTGATAAATGCTGGTCTATGAAACGAAAATGATGTCTTAGCAGAAAAAAAAAAGAATCTATCAATGATATGAGATAAATGCTCTGCAGCTATTTAATATTATTTATCAGGTTAATTCCGCTTGATGCGCGTATGAATAGTGAATAGATGTTCAATGAAATATTCAATAAGTAGTCCGGGCATTTTTAGTTTTTTGTTTTTTTGTTTTTGTTTTTAGGTTTTTTGCTTTTAACAATGATATGTTAATATAGCCAAATGACGATATATACACAACGTATACATTCTCTGTTTGAATTCCTCATTAATTATCACCAACAAAATCGATGTTTACGTCTCTCGATTTTTATCGTTTAATCCCCATTCTAAAAGAATGTTTATGTAACGCATATTTTGATTGGATACTTTTCGTGATGTAGTCCCTGATATACTCATAAATTCTAAAGCTTGTCCAAAGATGGCTACCATATTTCTGGTTGTGGCAGATGATTGACATTGACATTGGAGAAATTCATTATAGCGACATACTAAAAGGTGTCCTCGAAATTACACGTGGATAAACGATGTTGATAACCTTTACATTCTGATGGACTCCTTTTCAGCTGGCTTTGGTAGTGATGGCAGAATGTCGACAAAGACGATACAATTAATCGTAACGAAAGGTGATACTTTTAATCCAGGGATCAACTTCATCACAACTAGATAAAATCAATCTCCGTTTGAAATAAACTAACTGACAACTTCAGATGAATTTACTCTCTTGTCAATGTCTCTCCATAACGTCCATTTTTTATCGATATACTTTAGTGAACAAATACCTTTACCATTCAAAGATAGGTATGACGAATGTCAGTGATGTACAACAGGAATCAACATAAACAGACAGATAATCCATGCAGAGTATTTTATCCTTCGAAAAAACAATCAGGTGTTTTCAAGGAGTTGTATATAAATACTAATCATCCGAAGAAAGATCTCGATATTAATGTCCTATGTTACCTTAAACAGATCGTCAAAATTGCTACCTCGAGCAATATCTACCAAAACGCGAAGTTTCCCTGGCTTCAAATGCTATATCGGCACACAGCGCACATACGTACGAATTTTTAGGCAGCAAAACCTAAGAGGTTGGTTAGGGATGTTTATATCTTACAACAGATATGAACACATGAAGAGAAGACTTGTGTCAATTGATAACTTAACGACTCAATGACGTTCAATTGTCTCGTCACACTAAAAGGGCATGATACACCAATCGGCTATATTTTACAGACAAGTTAATTCTAGTTTATTAAGAGTTTTTATAATTCGTCAAGTCATGAAGTTAAAATCTGCCAGGTACTGACAAAGTTTACTCCAAACGACATATGCGATATTCTAAACCTTGTATCTGATTCGTCTATTGCGATCTGTGCATTTCTCGCGGTAAGATCGTAAACATGATAGCGAAATCTGGGCCAGCAACCGTAACTACAAAGAACAATTGTCCATAATCACATAATGCAATTAACTCTCGGGTCCCTTTGGTAGGTCACAGTACAATTGCTGCCGTTTAGTTACATTGACTTCTGATTGCAATTGTTTATCAGCAGTATTGGACTAGCATTTTATATTAGAATTTGCTATTAGATTAAAATATTCGGAACTTGTCCCTATAGAAATAAATATCAAATAGGATACATCAAGATCCATGTTGTTGTTGATTTGCCTTGATCACAACAAATACAAGCTGTCTTCGCTATTAAGCAAAGCAATGTATTATCAAAGGAAAGGGATAGTAAGATATAAAGAACACAAGAGAATAACATATTACTATGCACATTTACAATTAGATGCAGTAGTCCCAAAGTTTATTACAGCTGTTTCGTCCTTCTCTCCGTAAATGAATCTAAAATCTTGGCATATTGAAACCAAGGAGGTGACTAAGGTTTGAATTCCTGAAAACATTGACAACAAGTTGTTATTGGTAGGTTGCTGCCATTAAATAAATCAATCTGTATTGGATACAGTAATGACAATTTGTGGCGATGTTATTCAAGTCTAGTATCGATTATTAAAGGCCTACATGCCTTCTGATTTCAATTAGTGAACACCACCTTATAAAGGAGTGGAAGATTTATCGACCAAGTAGAATGTATCTCCTAGCTGATAGTAAGTGATTTAATTAAGATTTAAACTCTGTACAAATATACCCTATAAATATCGTTGCCTTGAAATTGGAACTGCGATAGACATATCGAAAGCTAGAATTGTGAAATGAAGTGGTAAGGACATATTGATAAAATGTAGTAAGTGATGGAAAATATAAACCACCCAATTCCAAAGTGATAAGCATTTTTAATTTTACCAAAATGAACAAAATATAGAAAATGGAATGATAATCGTGTATTTAAAGTGCCAATTAGAAAGCACAAATTCATGTCATAGGTGAACATCTGGAAACTGAGGGAAAGGAATTCTGAATAAGATAAAGAAAATTAGAATTACAAAGGACCCCAACATTTCTAAAACTATTGAAGTTAATATTCTGTCGAAGAAATCAAAATCCCACAGCCATATTAGAAACTATTCCAAAAGTTTGAAAGGTATTCGGCAAAAACTAGGAGAGGAGATCTGAAAAAAAATTGAAATACGAAAACAAGGAGCTAAAACACATTCAAATAAAATGTACATATCTACTGCGTTTCAAAGCGTAGGAAGAAAACAGAAAATTAAAATGTTGAAAAAAGCCAATAAATCTATCTAATATAGTTTTACTCAGGAAAACACAACGTCATGTCTGAGGGATAGAGGTTTTCAACATTTCTGTTGTGTTAGTCTAGAATTGTTATACCTTGCCGTATGCATCTTGACCCGCCAAGGAACACAACATGTATTCTTAGTTGATTTTTTTTGTTATTAAACAAAAAGGGTAATTGACTGACACGAACTTACAATATATAATAAAAGTTGAGGCGACCCTGTCATTATGGGTCATTTTTGAGCGATCTTTCCGATTTTCAGCCCGCAATCTACAGAAGCCTGCTGTGTCTCATTCGTATCAAAGAAGAAAATTTATTTCGAGAAACCATCCAGAATCAGAGTCTCTCTACATTGTCTTCGCCTAATGGGACCTTGAAGACCAAAATTGATCTGTAACCTCATTTGCAAAAACATTCTATTTATTTTCCTGACTATCTTTCTGTGTTTTTTCCTTCTGTTAAGTGGTTGTCTCGATACTCATTCGAATATTACCCTGGCTGTAATATAACGCCCTTGACAAGCAGGCATCTAATAATGGCGGGCACTCCCTGTCGCTTTCTGTCTGTCGTCAATTCGCAAGTTCATTTCATAGACGATTTTTATTACCATAGTTATGAAGATATTTTAACCAGGCCTTGAAACATAAAGATGATAAGCTGGTATGCTATATTTTGGGATTAAAGATATATTCAAGATGCCCTTCAACAGACATTTTGAATTTTGACATTTAAAGTTTGTCACTACTTTTCCGAATGACGACAGTGATCTCTTTTATATGCACTATGCTGATACAACATCAATAAAAATTGCAATATATCCTATGTCAAGAAAATCATAATCCCTAAAAAATGACACAAAGTTAAATGGTGTTTCTTACACCATTGTGTTGTTCATTGTTGAATCATTGTGAACATTTCTCGTATTAATTTCCTATAGTTTGATTGTCATCGGACTTGGATGACGAAGGGAGTGTAAAATCCTGTATATGTATAATATGACCGGTTGTGTTGGCTTGGCATGTCATGGTTATAGCATTTCAGAAGGATGAGACAATAATTGGTAGGAAATGTCTTCAAATGATCTTCTGTTACGGAAACACTCAAATTAAATAAACATATAATATGATAAAATCTGACAAATTTAACATTTGGAATCAGCAGTATCTAGTGGTGAAGCGATAGAGAAATTAGCCGTTTGTTATTTTTAAATAGATTTAATATCTAACACTTCATTTACCACATCTGTTACGGAAATCGTGTAACAGTTTTTGAGACCTTCGGTGTTTGCAGTCGATGCCTCGTAACACATATATAACAAGAAGTATAGGTAGGATTTACTGTTACATCCACAGTAAGATTAACATAGAGTTTTGTCCTGGTGACTAAAGAAGAAAATGCTAATAATGATACAGTTAAAGATATTTAAGAAAAGCTTCATTGAACATGCATACATGGTAAATATCCTGCGATAACAATTGTTACATGACCTTGTACTAAGTCATACACTCAGTAAAAGTAAATAGAATCAAGCTTTTCCCTTTCAAATATTAAGATTCGATCACGGAATGTTATCCTCGTCGATAACACGATGGCAGACTGAATGTCTATAATCTACCAAAGTGTTCTGTGTAGTGTCACACGCAGTGTGTTGCGCGGAGGATTAGCTGTCTTAGTTGATGATCGTTCAACGACGCGGGGAAGTGTAACACAACAGAATCACAACCCTTAATGTGTGTAAATACAAATTGGATTTTATTGGAAAACTTCAGTCAATACCAAATACGACGGATGGGTTTATGAAGAATTATTCTACACAAAGTGGTCTATTTTAGAAAATGACTTTTCATTTAATGGATGGTTGAATTCAACATAAGAAGAGATTCGAGGTGGTGGCTCTGAAATTTAACATGAAAAATAAACGAGTGGAAAAAGTAGCGCCAAGAAATTATTCCTGCAGGAAAAGCACATAAAAGAGTCAGTCAGCATTATGTGCATGGAAAATTCATATATATGTCGTATCCGCCTTTGTGTAGCAGGGATAAAATGTTGTCGATACCAGAATAAAAAAGGCTTGCAAATGTGAATAGAGACCATTGAAAGATCGATTAAAAGTGAAAAAAAATTGCCATGTCTGTTGCAAAACAAAACAAAGTGCATCCTGCACAATCTGTACATAGTTTGGGTCATTGGGATCTCGAAAAGGGACTTTCGTCTGATGACGGTAAAAAGTGGAGAGTTAGAGTACCACGAATTTACGTGGTCTCCATGGTAGCTTTTATCCTGATTGCTGCCGTACTAATTGTTGATATCTACATAGATTTGGCCGAAATTTACATATTTGAGGAAATGAGAGTAAAATTTGATTTAGCGTACAAGCAAATATCTAATGTAATTCATATCTTTAAATTTAGGCTGGCAAATTCTTTAACGGACAATTTTGGTGACTTCCTACAAAACGATTCGTTGTCGTGTGGTATATATGATAAGTTCGTCACATCCTTTGTCAGTGCTAACAATGCATGTCGAGACAACTCGCAACAGGGTGACCTTCACAATTTATGTGAACTTTTTGACATGTGTCCGGCAAACAACAGTACGTGTGATATATGTGATATGATGGTATCTCTACACAGTATAGAACAACACGTTACAAGTAAAACTAAACATCTTATAAACGATTTGTCATTATCTAAGTTCGGTTTGCTTCACCAGATTGGAGAATTATTCCAAGTCGAAACTGTTATCTTCCTTGATGCGTTTTACTGTTTAGAAAAAAACTGCAACACTATTGTATCAGATATATCAAAATTCTATCATACTTCTAAGTTACTTGTGTTAGCGGATCTTCAGGTTACACGGCCGTCATTTCCTAACTGGAATTTCTTCAGTACTGGAAATATATCTATATCGTCTCGGTGTGAAGAAATTAATCAGTTTGCTTCTACATTTCTTTGTTATTTCTATAATGTATTCCATTTAAGCGAGTACGTAGAGCGTGAGATAGTGACACTGAAATCTACATTTATCCATGAAATCGACAGCGATGAAAACTCTGACATCATCCGTGTCATAATTCGATCCCTTCTCTGTATTTTTATATCAGGAACAATGTTCTTTATTCTCCGACAGTCGAGAGCCATCAACAATAAATTCTACCAGTTTGCCGTCCAACTCAAAGATAAAACACAGGAGCTCGAGGAAAAGCGGAAAGTAACAGAAGAGCTGTTGTATCAGATGATACCAAAATCAGTAGCTCACCAACTACAAAACAAGGAAAAGATATCAGCTGAATTCTTTGAAGCTGTGACAATATTCTTCAGCGATATAGTCGGATTTACTTCGATCTCGGCTCGATGTTCACCAATGCAGGTTCGAAATTGAATTAATTGATTGTGTACTCGCCACCAATTTAAGATGGCGGTGTTTGGGACAAAATGTTTTCCAAACGTATATTACCAGATTATATTTATGTTGACATGTTGGTATTATTTTGTTATTATTTTTTTGGTTTTTGAATTTTTTGTTTTTACCACATGTATCATGCTTGTTTTATAACCATTTAGTTATTCCATTATAATCATTTCCAAGTATAGATATAAAACACTCCTTGTAAACATAAACATACAATGTTAGGGACGGTTCACTAAGAAACTTTTTATGTTTGTCAAATTTTGATTAAGACAACAAGATATATACGGGTACTTTTTATATCGTATACATGATATGTTGAAGTGGCTTTTTCTTTTACATTTTCCTTGTTTTTGACGTCATTTCTTTTACTGTTTTGTGGATCTCTACACATTGTTTTAGTATTGCACTATTATTTATATAAGAGTCCTAGTTTTCTGTTCTGTATTATAATCATGAAAACATAAGCAAGCATTTCCATTCTGATAGATCGAAATTTTAGATATCTCAGAACATTGCCAACAGAAACTGAATTTGATTACGTTTGCCTGTAATATAATCAAAAGGTTGAACGCTAAGCTGTTTGATGAGCGTGTTGGTTTCGGTTTCCCTATGGCGATTTGTCCATTTCTAGAGAGAAGCAACCTATGCCATCACCCTGGATGTGTACATATTACAGTTGATGTAATTATTCGAGGGCTTCTAGCCAACATCAAGAGTTCCGGGGAAAATGTGGACAGCTTCAGACAAACTTATCATAGAGGGTCTTGAGAGATACAGATTAATGAAGAATAAAGTTTATGGTTTCGCCATCATGACCTCAATAAGAAGTATTATTTTTCTTGGTGACGGTAGATATGTTCCATGCTCGTTAGAGTGCCTGATGCTTTCTTGATTAAAAGCCTGGTTCTCGTCTGGGAACGTGACATCACTTACTTTGATTAACATGCCGGATGTCGTCGATAAAAAAAACAACAGGCTTCCCCTTCCGGAGAACCTGGTCTTGGCAAGCGATTATCTTTGTATTTTCCATTGTCTTTGATTTTTACAACACTAACCATCACATAGACATAATATCTCCACCGAGGAAAAAATATACGGTTAATAGAATGTTAATTTAACAGATCCACCATATCAATATGTTTTTGTACTGTTCGGTGTACGATAGAACAGGTAGTAATATGTTTTTGTACTGTGAAGTGTACGATAGAGCAGGTAGTAATATGTTTTTGTACTGTAAGGTTTAAGATAGAGCAGGTAGTAATATTCCTGTTTTGTGATTTACGATAGAACAGGTAGTAATATGTTTTTGTACTGTGAAGTGTACGATAGAACAGGTAGTAATATGTTTTTGTGCTGTGAGGTGTACGATAGAACAGGTATTAATATGTTTTTATGCTGTGAGGTGTACGATAGAATAGGTAGTAATATGTTTTTGTACTGTGAGGTGTACGATAGAGCAGGTAGTAATATGTCTTTGAATTGTGAGGTGTACGGTAGAACAGGTAGTGATATGTCTTTGTACTGTGATGTGTAAGATAGAGCAGGTAGTAATATGTTTTTGTACTGTGAGGTGTACGATAGAGCAGGTAGTAATATGTTTTCGTACTGTGAGGTGCACGATAGAACAAGTATTAATATGTTTTTATGCTGTGAGGTGTACGATAGAACAGGTAGTAATATGTTTTTGTACTGTGAGGTGTACGATAGAGCAGGTAGTAATATCTTTCTGTGCTGTGAGATGTACGATAGAAATAGTAGTAATATGTTTCTGTGGTGTTGGGTTTACGGTAAGAGCAAGCAGTAGTATGTTTTTTGGTGTTGTGAGGTGAAGGATAGAGCAGGTAGTAATATGATTTTTTGTTGTGAGGTGGACGATAGAGCAGGCAGAAATATGTTTTTGTGTTATTAGGTTTACGATGAGAGGAGGGCAGTAACATGTTGGTTTTGTTGCGATGTCTACGTTAGAGCAAGTAGTTATATTTTTCTGGATTGTGAGATGTACGATAGAGCAGGTAGTAATTTGATTTGTACTGTGAGGTGTACGATAGAGCAGGTAGTAATATGTTTTTGTACTGTGAGGTGTACGATGGAGCAGGTAGTAATATGCGTTTGTGCTATGAGGTGTACGATAGAGCAGGTAGTAATATGTTTTTGTACTGTAAGGTTTTCCATGAGTGCAGGTAGTAACAAATTTTTCTGTCGTGAGGTGTACGATAGAGCAAGAAGTAATATCTTTCTGTGCTGTGAGGTGTACGATAGAGCAGGTAGTAATATGTTTTTGTACTGTGAGGTGTAAAATAGAGCAGGTAGTCATGTTTCTGTGCTTTGAAGTGTACGACAGAGCAGGTAGTAATATTTCTGTGTTGTGAAGTGTACGATAGAGCAGGTATTAATATGTTTTTGTGCTGCAAGGTGTACGATAGAACAGGTTGTAATATGTTTTCGTACTGTAAGGTGTACTATAAAGCAGGTTGTAATATGTTTTTGTACTGTGAGTTGTACGATAGAACAGGTAGTAATATGTTTTTGTACTGTGATGTGTACGATAAAACAGGTGATAATATGTTTTGATACTTGAGGTGTACGACAGAGCAGGTAGTAATATGTTTTTGTACTGTTAGGTGTACTATAAAGCAGGTAGTAATATGTTTTTGTTCTGTGAGTTGTGCGATAGAACAGGTAGTAATATGTTTTTGCACTGTCAGGTGTAGGAAAGAACAGGTAGTAATATGTTTTCGTACTGTAAGGTTTTCCATGAGTGCAGGCAGTAACATGTTTTTCTGTCGTGAGGTGTACGATAGAGCAAGAAGTAATATCTTTCTGTGCTGTGAGGTGGACGATATAGCAGGCAGTAATATGTTTTGTACTGTGAGGTTTACGATAGAGCAGGTAGTAATATCTTTGTGTGCTGTGAGATGTACGATAGAGCAGGTAGTAATACATTTCTGTGTTGTGAGGTGTACGATAGAGCAGGTAGTGATATGTCTTTGTTCTGTGATGTGTACGATAGAGCAGGTAGTCATATGTTTTTGTGCTGTAAGGTGTACGATAGAGCAGGTAGTAATATGTTTTTGTAGTCTGAGGTGTACGATAGAGCAGGTAGTAATATGCTTTCGTGCTGTGAGCTGTACAATAGAACAGGTAGTAATATGTTTTTGTATTGTGAGGTGTACGATAGAGCGATTAGTAATATGTCTTTGTAATGTGAAGTATACGATAGAGCAGATAGTAATACG
Organism: Ylistrum balloti; assembly: GCF_031769215.1. NCBI lineage: Eukaryota > Metazoa > Mollusca > Bivalvia > Pectinida > Pectinidae > Ylistrum > Ylistrum balloti. The sequence continues at coordinate 49,034 of NW_026782510.1, forward strand.
TTTTTGTACTGTGATGTGTACGATAAAACAGGTAATAATGTTTTGATACTTGAGGTGTACGACGGAGCAGGTAGTAATATGTTTTGTACTCTGAGGTGTACAATAGATCAGGTAGTCATATGTTTTTTGCTGTGAGGTGTACGATAGGGCAGGTAGTAATATGTTCCTGTTTTGTGATGTACGATAGAGCATGTAGTAATATGTTTTTGTACTGTGAGGTGTAAAATAGAGCAGGTAGTCATGTTTCTGTGCTTTGAAGTGTACGACAGAGCAGGTAGTAATATTTCTGTGTTGTGAAGTGTACGATAGAGCAGGTATTAATATGTTTTTGTACTGTGAGTTGTACGACAGAGCAGGAAGTAATATGTTTTTGTACTGTGAAATGTACGATAGAACAGGTAGTAATATTTCTTCGTACTGTTAGGTGTACTATAAAGCAGGTAGTAATATGTTTTTATACCGTGAGGTGTGCGATAGAACAGGAAGTAATATGTTTTTGTACTGTGAAGTGTACGATAGAACAGGTAGTAATATGCTTTTGTACTCTGAGGTGTAGGAGAGAGCAGGTAGTACTAGTACTTTGTTTTTCTACTATGAAGTGTACGATAGAACAGGCAGTAATATGTTTTGTACTGTGAGGTGTACGATAGATCAGGTAGTCATATGTTTTTGTGCTGTGAGGTGTACGATAGAGCAGGTAGTAATATGTTTTTGTACTGTGAGATGTACGATAGAGCAGGTGGTAATATGTTTTCGTACTGTGAAGTGAACGATAAAGCAGCTAGTAATATGTTTTTGTACTGTCAGTTGTACAATAGAACAGGTAGTAATATGTTTTTGTACTGTCAAGTGTGCGATAGAGCAGGCATTAATATGTTTTTGTACTTTGAGGTTTACGATAGAGCAGGTAGTAATATGTTTCTGTGCTATGAAGTGTAGGATAGAGCAGGCAGTAATAATTATGTGTTGTGAGTTGTACGATAGAGCAGGTAGTCATATGTTTTTGTGTTGTGAGGTGTATGATAGAGCAGGTAGTAATATGTTTCTGTGTTGTTGGGTTTACGATAAGAACAAAGAGTAGTATGTTTTTTGGTGTTGTGAGGTGTACGATAGAGCAGATAGTAATATGTTTTTGCATTGTGAGGTGTACGATAGAGCAGGTAGTAATATGTCTTTGTACTGTGAGGTGTACGATAGATCAGGTAGTCATATGTTTTTGTGCTGTAAGTTGTACGATAGAGCAGGTAGTATTATTTCTGTGTTGTGAAGTGTACGATAGAGCAGGTAATAATATGTTTTTGTATTATGAGTTGTACGATAGAGCAGGCAGTAATATGTTTTTTGTTGCGAGGTGTACGATAGAGCAGGTAGTGATATGTAGCCGTGTTTTAAGGTGTACGATAGAGCAGGTAGTAATAATTCTATGTTGTGAGGTGTACGATAGGTTAGGTGGTAATATGATTCATTGTAATGAGATGTACGATAGAGCAGGTAGTAATATGTTTTTTGTACTGTCGGGTGTATGATAGAACAGGTAGTAATATGTTTTTGTACTGTGAAGTTAACGATAGAGCGGGTAGTAATATGTTTTTGTACTGTGAGGTGTAAGATAGAGCAGGTAGTAATATTTCTGTGTTGTGGAGTGTACGATAGAGCAGGTAATGATACGTTTTTGTGCTGTGAGGTGTTCGATAGAGCAGGTAGTAATATTATTTTTTGGTGTTTGGTTTTCCATGAGAGCAGGCAGTAATATGTTTTTTGTTGCGAGGTGTACGATAGATCAGATAGTGATATGTCGCCGTGTTTTAAGGTGTACGATACGGCAGGTAGTAATATGTTTTTGTACTGTAAGGTTTTCGATAAGAGCAGGTAGTAACATGTTTTTCTGTCGTGAGGTGTACGATAGAGCAGGAAGTAATATGTTTCTGTGCTCTGAGGTGTACGATAGAGCAGGCAGTAGCATGTACCTGTGTTGTGATGTACGATAGAGCATGTGGTAATATGTTTTTGTACTGTGAGGTGTATGATAGAGCAGGGAGTAATATTTCTGTGTTGTGAAGTGTACGATAGAGCAGGTAGTAATGTTTTTGTGGTGTGAGGTGTACGATAGAGCAGGTAGTAATATGTTCCTGTTTTGTGATTTACGATAGAACAGGTAGTAATATGTTTTTGTACTGTGAGGTGTATGATAGAGCAGGTAGTAATATATTTTTGTAGTGTGAGGTTTACGATAGAGCAGGTAGTAATATCTTTCTGTGAGATGTACGATAGAGCAGGTAGTAATTTGTTTCTGTGTTGTTTGGTTTACGAGAAGAGCAAGCAGTAGTATGTTTTTTGGTGTGGTGAGGTGTATGATAGAGCAGGTAGTAATATGTTTTTGTATTGTGAGGTGTACGATAGAGCAGGTAGTAATATGTCTTTGAATTGTGAGGTGTACGGTAGAACAGGTAGTGATATGTCTTTGTACTGTGATGTGTAAGATAGAGCAGGTAGTAATATTTTTTGTACTCTGAGGTGTACGATAGAGCTGGTAGTAATATGTCTTTGTAATGTGAAGTATACGATAGAGCAGATAGTAATACGTTTTTGTACTGTGATGTGTACGACAAAACAGGTGATAATATGTTTTGATACCTGAGGTGTACGACAGAGGAGGTAGTAATATGTTTTTTTACTGTGAGGTGTACGATAGAGCCGGTACCTATGTGTCTTTGTAATTTTAGGTGTATGATAGAGCAGGTATTAATACGTTTTCGTACTGTTAGGTGTACGATAGAACAGGTAGTAATATGTCTTTGTACTGTGAGGTGTACTATACAGAAGGTAGTAATATCTTTCTGTGCTGTGAGATGTACGATAGAGCAGGTATTAATATGGTTTTGTACTGTGAGATGTACGATAGAGCAGGTAGTAATATGGATTTTTTTGTTGCGAGGTGTAGGATAGAATATGTAGTAATATGTATTTATACTATGAGATGTATGATAGAGAAGGTAGTAATATGTTTTTGTACTGTGAGGAGTACGATAGAACAGGTAGTAATATGTTTCTTTGTGGTTTGGTTTTCGATGAGAGGAGGCAGTAATATGTTTTTTGTTCCGAGTTGTATGATAGAGCAGGTAGTGATATATAGCCGTGTTTTAAGGTGTACGATACGGCAGGTAGTAATATGTTTTTGTACTGTAAGGTTTCCGATAAGAGCAGGTAGTAATATGTTTTTCTGTCGTGAGGTGTACGATACAGCAGGAAGTAATATGTTTCTTTACTGTGAGGTGTACGATAGAGCAGGCAGTAACATGTACCTGTGTTGTGATGTACGATAGAGCAGGTAGTAATATGTACTGTGAGGTATACGATAGAGCAGGTAGTAATATGTTCCTGTTTTGTGATTTACGATAGAACAGGTAGTAAATATGCTTTTATACTGTGCAGTGTATGAAAGAGCAGGTAGTAACATGTTTCTGTGCTGGGAAGTGTACGATAGAGCAGGTAGTAATAATTCTGTGTTGTGAGGTGTACGATAGAACAGGTAGTAATATGTCTTTATACTGTGAGGTGTACTATACAGAAGGTAGTAATATCTTTCTGTGCTGTGAGATGTACGATAGAGCAGGTAGTAATATGTCTTTGAATTGTGAGGTGTACGGTAGAACAGGTAGTGATATGTCTTTGTACTGTGATGTGTAAGATAGAGCAGGTAGTAATATTTTTTGTACTCTGAGGTGTATGATAGAGCTGGTAGTAATATGTCTTTGTAATGTGAAGTATACGATAGAGCAGATAGTAATACGTTTTTGTACTGTGATGTGTACGACAAAACAGGTGATAATATGTTTTGATACCTGAGGTGTACGACAGAGGAGGTAGTAATATGTTTTTTACTGTGAGGTGTACGATAGAGCCGGTACCTATGTGTCTTTGTAATTTTAGGTGTATGATAGAGCAGGTATTAATACGTTTTCGTACTGTTAGGTGTACGATAGAACAGGTAGTAATATGTTCCCGTGTTTTGAGGTGTTTGATAGAGCAGGTATTAATATGTTTTTGTACTGATAGCTGTACGATAGAGCAGGTAGTAATATGGTTTTTTTTTTGTTAGGTGTATGATAGAACAGGTAGTAATATGTTCCTGTTTTGTGAGGTGTACCATAGAGCAGGTAGTAATATGTTTTTGTACTGTGGGATGTATGATAGAGCAGGTAGTGATATGTTTCTGTGTTGTGAGGTTTACGATGAGAGAAAGCAGTTCTATGGGTTTTTTGTGTTGTGAGGTATAGGATAGAGCAGGTAGTAATATGTTTTTTTGGTGTGAGGTGTATATTAGAGCAGGTATTAATATGCTTTTGTGCTGTGAGGTGTACGATAGAGCAGGCAGTATTATGTTCCTGTGTTGTGATGTACGATAGAGTAAGAAGTAATATGTTTTTATACTGTGAGGTATTCGATAGAGCAGGTAGTAATATGTTTTTGTATTGTGAGCTGTACGATAGAGCAGGTAGTGATATGTTTTTGTACTGTGAGATGTATGATAGAGCAGGTAGTGATATGTTTCTGTGTTGTGAGGTTTACGATGAGAGAAAGCAGTAGTATGGGTTTTTTTGTGTTGTAAGGTGTACGAAAGAGCAGGTAGTAATATGTTTTTGTACTGTGAGATGTATGATAGAGCAGGTAATGATGTGTTTCTGTGTTGTGAGGTTTACGATGAGAGAAAGCAGTAGTATGGGGGTTTTTTTGTGTTGTGAGGTGTAGGATAGAGCAGGTAGTAATATGTTTTTTTGGTGTGAGGTGTATATTAGAGCAGGTATTAATATGCTTTTGTGCTGTGAGGTGTACGATAGAGCAGGCAGTAATATGTTCCTGTGTTGTGATGTACGATAGAGTAAGAAGTAATATGTTTTTATACTGTGAGGTATTCGATAGAGCAGGTAGTAATATGTTTTTGTATTGTGAGCTGTACGATAGAGCAATTAGTAATATTTCTGTGTTGTGAAGTGTACGATAGAGCAGGTAATAATATGTTTTTGTGGTGTGAGGTGTTCGATAGAGCAGGTAGTAATATGTATTTGTACTGTGAGATGTACGATAAACAAGGTAGTAATATGTATTTGTACTGTGAAGTGTACGATAGAACAGGTAGTAATATGTATTTGTACTGTGAAGTGTACGATAGAACAGGTAGTAATATGTATTTGTACTGTGAAGTGTACGATAGAACAGGTAGTAATATGTATTTGTACTGTGAAGTGTACGCTAGAGAAGGTATTAATGTTTTTCTACCGTGAGGTGTACGATAGAGCAGGTAGTAATATTTTTTTGTACTGTAAGGTTTTCGATGAGAGCAGGAAGTGACATGTTTTTCTGTCTTGAGGTGTACGATAGAGCAAGAAGTAATATGTTTCTGTGTTGTGAGGTTGAGGATAGAGCAGGTAGTAATATGTGTCTGTGTTGTGAGGTGTACGATGAGAGCAAGCAGTAGTATGTTTTTTGGTGTTGTGAGGTTTAGGATAGAGCAGGTAGTAATATGGGGTTTTTTGTGGTGTATAATAGAGCAGGTAGTAAATATGTTTTTATACAGTGAAGTGTATGATAGAGCAGGTAGTAATATGTTTCTGTGCTGGGAAGTGTACGATAGAGCAGGTAGTAATAATTCTGTGTTGTGAGGTGTACGAAAGAGCAGAAAGTGATATTGCGAATATTTAAAGTTGTATGTAATGATAAAGATCGGCAAGGAAATAAAAAAAATGATACACAAATGTTTGATATTGTGATATGGTGTGTTAAGGTCATATATATAGTGTTGATGGATGAGGAAGCACTCGAAATATCCTCTTGTACCATAGTGCTGCCCCGCCGTCATGACATCCATCTGGTCCCAATCTACTAGCAATTAAAAAACTCGTTCTTACAGCGAACTCATTGTAAATATCAAAAGACAGAAACATCGAAATGAATAGACATTAGTTTGTTAAGTACAGGAAGTTTAATACTCATTTACAAATGTGTGTTAGCCTTTGCTATAAAGAGATAACAAAGAAAATTGTGATATGTCAACAGTATCTGAATGCATACTAAAATTCTACGAAACGAGTACATAAAACGAAGAAAATAACAATTAACACAGAGAATTCTTTAAAAAGCACACTAGGTGTTAGGAGAGGATAAGCGTCTTTTGCCTCCTCGCCGACACAAACCATATAAATATTGGACAATACAAGTGCATTTAAGTAGTGTCACTTTGAACCACCAGGGATACTACTAAGCATCACACTCAGCTTCAGACAGCATAAACAATCAAAATAAGATCGTTTTGACAACCATAAAACTTCCCCATAATCTTCATCAACCTGTTACTCTCGAAACTCAGAGTTGTTAGTCTAATTGGCAGTTGTCGACATCTTGCACAAAAAGAGTGATATTCTCAATAAGCCCTTGATATGTTGAAACACCGGCGGCGTGTAAACACCATCGTTGGGGAATCAGATATATGCCTAGCCAAAAACGGAAAATTCACAATACAGAAATTGAAAATCATTATTCTTAAAATCATTTAAGAGAGGTGGATAGTCAGCAGATAAATATTGTTTACCACTTAGTGAAGGGTTCATGGCAAACAATTCAGATATCAGTGTTAAGTGATTGTATTTCATATATTTTTTTTCAGGTTGTGGAATTGCTGAATAGTTTGTATTCGACGTTTGACATCAGAATTGATACTTATGATGTATACAAGGTGGAAACGATCGGAGATGCCTACATGGTAGCCAGTGGAGTACCAGAGAGAAATGGAGAAAGGGTAAGATATTATTTTAAACGCGTTGTTTCTTTGTATTCGGTTTTCTAGAATCCATGTCAAATTTTTTAATTGTCCAACTCTTGATGACAAAAAGGAATAAGGCAACAGGACTATCCCATGAAAGTCTTCTCCATACAATTACAAACAATATACATACATATTAATAAGTAAATTATAGAATGATATCAGATAGCACTGAGACTGAACATGAGAATCGATTACATAGTTATAAATATAGAAATAACTAAAAAGGAAAAATTTACACTAGTATCATTAATGTAAAAAAAACAGCTTTATATATGTATCAATAGTTATTACGAATGTCTCTTTATGTGGAGGCAGGCACAAACACAAATCTCCATTTGCCCTCAAAATCCTGGGCTTGGTCCATAAAAAATGGACTAGCATACCTTGAGTCAATATTTGTTGACTGAATGAATGAGAAAAGGAATTGACATAAAAGAGACGTCCGATATCGACAATGAATATCTTATCTAACATAGATACATATATATTCATGTCTGCATTAGGTGTATGAAGACCTTCAGGGAATGCTTACACGTTAAGAATAAGAACGGAAATGGAGTTTAGGAGGAAATGTCTCTGAATAGTGAGAAGGAAGAAATGAAAAAAATTGTCTTGGGGATGGCTACAATTACAGGCAATTACTTAAGTGGAAACTACTTAAATCTGAATTCAAATTACTAGTAGAGTACCTTTGCTAACAAAGAATTATATTTACCTTTATGTTTCCACGATATTAAAAAGATGTCTGGTGATATACATCAATATATGGTTGTAGAAAAATACCTTATTCTGGATGTCGTTAATAGAAACAGACAGGATGTTACATTGAGAAATGATTTTGGGGAAAAAACTGATGATATATTAATGAATACTAACTAGATGATCAAAAAGTACATTGTGTCGAAGAGGATAATTATCAGTAGAATAATTGATAAATAGTCGGATACAATCTGTTTACGCGAGGAGTTTATCTGTTGTTTAAAGTGTTTTTTTCAAATGGATATTTTGATGCAAATGCCAATGAAATTATGCCTGAGTCATTATATAGGATAACATGGCAGTGTGAACATTTGCCTAGAAAAGAGTAGTGATTCAGTCTTTTCAGTATTACAAATGAATTAAACAATGACATAGTCATCAAGATCCCCCTCCCATGTTCATTTATAAAATATATACATTCAAAGTGAGCAACATAATACTGTGAATATTAAAATCATTTTCATACCTTTATATTCCCTTCTTTTACTCAATGGTGATGATAGAATATTTGTCACTTAATTTCAGTGATGATGGATCAATCAATGATTATATTAGCACTCAAGTATAACAATTTGTTCCTTCAAAAAGAGTGCCAATCAGGTTACAGCAGTCTCATTAAATGTGCCGTTAATCGAACTTAGGCAGGGAATTTAGGTAACAAGTGTACCAATCAAATTCTATCAAGGTCCGACCAGTCCTCCAAAAGATATTTGAATAGATAAAAAAGTACCTAACTCCGCCATTTCCAGAATCTTAAAGACGAGGCTGAGGATCCTGTATCTAGCATCGAATAATTCTATTATTTCATTTTCTGTACTCTTGTTTGTGCCTTATGAAATAAAACTTTGGCAGTTGACACGAAAGAACAGTTCGTACGTGTTTTCAGATAATCAAAGCATCTCTTTAAAAGTTATTGAGAAATCACTAAAGAAGACAAAAAGAAATAGCTAGTGGTGATAACATGGTGCAGGTCATTGAGTTATTAAGTGTCTTCAACACCACAGCAGGAAATGAGAGGATCGTTTATATTGTGCCGAAATCAAGTTTGTATGCGTCTGACCTGAGAAGTAATCAATAGCAAGCCCTTTCAGAACTGAAGTAGTGTTTAACCAAAACGAAAGTAGTGATGTTTTCCAAAACGAAAGTGATAAAATTTGTTTTTCAGAACAGGAGTAAGTAATAAGGTTTAGTAGGCACAAAGGACGTTAGTGGGGTTTTTTCCCCCAGTCAATTCAGGTGTCGCATTTCTGTTAAAACAATACATTTTGTCAATATCTCCTGTGACGAGTTATTCTGTTACCGGAAATGGAAAACAAAACATTTTCTCTACATGAAATCTTGCATTAGAATAAAAACTGGGTTTCTAATGTTTTGAAATAAAATCTGTCGTTACAGGAAGTGGCCAACATTTTACATAAACTTTAACTGACATTGCCATCAGAACATCAAAAACTTCATAAACATGTGGGAATAGACTTGATGTTGTCAAGATTAATATTAAAATGATCATAAATGAAACTGATCTGATATAGTGCAAGTCGTTAACTATAAATTACTTTTGTTCTATAAAAGATGTCATCTGACGTTGTACGGGCAATGCACTTAACCCTGGGTACAATAAAAAAAACAAGAATAAAGACGAAGATTTCTTTGATCAACTTGGTTGTCACACTTGATTATTAAAGTGAAACCATGTAAATGATGTGAAGCGGATGTATACCTGCTGTACACGTACTTTACTAATTCGTGACATTTTGCTCCATTATCCATGCATCTACCCAGCAAGTCATTTGAAGGATGAATGCCGATAGTTCAAGAACGCCGTCAGTTTCCTTCTCCTCGTGGATCTATAATATAATATTTCCATTTATGGATATATAGAAAGTGAAAACGACGAGAGTGTATGAATAACATATCGGCAATAGACGGGACATGCTTATGGTTAGGAAAACTGCTTCATCAAGTTATTAGGTATTGAAGGAAGGTTTAACCGTAATTGTATGGTATTGTATTCCATTGTCAAAGAAACGTTTAAGTTAGAAAATGCCTAGAATTTCTCATCACCCTGAATACCGTCTTTTAAAGCGAAACTTCTCATTGACGCAAATTCGCGGGCCAATCTGTCAAAGTAACCTGGCTCTGGGCATCACGGTGAATAGTGAAACGCGTGTTAACATCAATATCTCATCGACTTTTTATGCTTTTATGAATTGTAGGATAAGTTAAATGATATGTTTGAGTTTCGTTTCAGATGACTGCATTTGATATTTCAAAACAATCATTATTCATAATCATATTTATAGTAACAAAAGATCTCCTAATATGACGTCAGACAGCCAAGTGAAATGAAGCAACATAGATACCTGATTCAGAGTGATATCTGATCGGCTAAAAATGAGGTTTCGTGTTTCGTTTCAAGGATTTATTTACTTATCAAACGATTACATCGCGTGAGTGACAGGTGGATACGTCATCTCCTCGTGTTCATTAAGCGATAATTAGTACTAACTGTGTTGTTTAGTATATTCCTGTAAATAGAGATACTAATTTGTTACATGGCGTGAAACTGTCATGGTTACCTTATCTTTTAGAACCTAATTTTTCCATCACCTAATGGCCCATCTATCCAGGTCAGTGATTGGTGGAAAATCAGGAAACCTGAAATAGACCGCAGAAAAAGAAAAAAATACAAAATACTATTTTAAAATTTCATTTTGTGTCCTGTGGAGACAAATTATGTAATCAGTTGATGTAGATGAATATGTCTGCATTCGTTCACTGTTTGTTGTAACAGGCTTTGTAGTTGTTAGTTGTCGTCACCATTGTTTGCTATCCGTCTGACGCCAATCCTTCAGGGACTCGGGCTTATCTAATTGCTGGTTCGATCAATATCGTTCAAATTATTCATGTAAAGTTTCAGATTGCGTCATGTACTTCTCTTCGTTATCAGTGTATCCGTTATCGTTTCATTGAGTGAGCAAACAAGATAACGGGTACTGTCTAGACAGGGTAACGGGTACTATCTAAATAAAGTAATGGATACTTTCTAGACAGGGTGAAGGGTACTGTCTACAAAAAAGTAATGGGTACTGCCTTGATAAGGTTACGGGTACTGTCGAGACAGGGAAACGGGTACTGTCTAGACAGGGTAAAGGGTACTGTCTAGATAAGGTAACGGGTACTGTCTAGATCAAGTAATGGGTACTGTCTAGATAAGATAATGGGTACTGTCTAGATAAGTTAACAGATACCTTCTAGATAAGGTGACGTGTACACTCTAGATAAGGTTATTGGTGTTGTCTAGATAAGGTAACGGGTACTGTCTAGATAAAGTGACGGGTACTGTCTAGATAAGGTTATAGGTACTGTCTAGATAAGGTAACGGGTACTGTCTAGACAAGGTAACGGGTACTGTCTAGATAAGGTACCGGGTACTGTCTAGATAAGGTTATGGGTACTGTCTAGATAAGGTAACGGGTACTGTCTAGATAAGGTAATGGGTACTGTCTAGATAAGGTAATGGGTACTGTCTAGATAAGGTAACGGGTACTGTCTAGATCAAGTAATGGGTACTGTCTAGATAAGATAACAGGTACTGTCTAGATAAGGTAACAGGTACTGTCTAGATAAGGTTATGGGTACTGTCTAGATAAGGTTATGGGTAGTGTCTAGATAAGTTAACGGGTACTGTCTAGATAAGGTAACGGGTACTGTCTAGATAATGTAATGGGTACTGTCTAGATAAGGTAACATATACTATCTAGATAAAGTGATGGATACTGTCTAGATAAGGTAATGGGTACTGTCTAGATAAGGTAACGGTTATTGTCTAGATAAAGTGATGGATACTGTCTAGATTAGGTAACGGGTACTGTCTAGATAAGGTAACGGGTACTGTTTAGATAAAGTGATGGGTACTGTCTAGATAATGTAACGGGTACTGTCTAGATAAATTAACGGGTACTGTCTAGATAATAAGGTAATAAGGGGTACTGTCTAGATAAAGTGATTGTACTGTCTAGATAAAGTAATGGGTACTGTCTAGATAAGGTAATAAGTACTGTCTAGATAAGGTAACGGGTACTGTCTAGATAAGGTGACGGGTTCTGTCTATACAAGATTATCTGTACTGTCTAGATAAGGTAATGTGTACTGTCTTCATAAAGTGATGGATATTATCTAGATAAGGTAATGTGTACTGTCTATACAAGGTAATGGGTACTGTCTAGATAAGGTAACGGGTACTGTCTAGATAAGGTAACGGGTACTATCTAGATAAGGTAACGGGTACTGTCTAGATAAGGTAACGGGTACTGTCTAGATAATGTAACGGGTACTGTCTAGATAAGATAATGGGTACTGTCTAGATAATGTAGCGGGTACTGTCTAGATAAGGTAATGGGTACTGTCTAGATAAGCTAACGGGTACTGTCTAGATAAGGTAACGGGTACTGTCTCGATAAGGTTATCAGTACTGTCTATACAAGATAGTAACGGATACTGTCTAGATAAGGAAACGATTACTGTCTAGATAAGGTAACGGGTACTGTCTAGATAATGTAACGGGTACTGTCTAGATAAGGTAACGGGTACTGTCTAGATAATGTAATGGGTACTGTCTAGATAAGGTAACGGGTAGTGTAGTGCCTAGATAAGGTAACGGGTACTGTCTAGATAAGGTATGGTACTGTCTAGATAAGGTAATGGGTAGATAAGGTAACGGGTACTGTCTAGATAAGGTAGATACTGTCTAGATTAGGTAACGGGTACTGTCTAGATAAGGTAACGGGTACTGTTTAGATAAAGTGATGGGTACTGTCTAGATAAGGTGATGGGTACTGTCTAGATAAGGTAACGGGTACTGTCTAGATAAGGTAATGGGTACTGTCTAGATAAGGTAACGGGTACTGTCTAGATAAGGTAACGGTTACTGTCTAGATAAGGTAATAAGTACTGTCTAGATAAGGTAACGGGTACTGTCTAGATTAGATAATGTGTACTGTCAAGATAAGGTAACGGGTACTGTCAAGATAAGGTAACGGGTACTGTCTAGATAAGGTAACGGGTACTGTCTAGATTAGGTACCTGGTGCTGTCTAGATAAGGTAACGGGTACTGTCTAGATAAAGTGATGGATACTTTCTAGATAAGGTAATGGGTACTGTCTAGATAAGGTAACGGGTACTGTCTAGATAAGGTAATGGGTACTGTCTAGATAAGGTAACGGGTACTGTCTAGATAAGGTAATGGGTACTGTCTAGATAAGGTAACGGGTACTGTCTAGATAAGGTAACGGGTACTGTCTATATAAGGTAATGGGCACTGTCTAGATAAGATAATGTGTACTGTCTAGATAAGGTAGCGGGTAATGTCTAGATAAGGTAATTGGTACTGTCTAGATAAGGTAACATATACTGTCTAGATAAGGTGACGGGTACTGTCTAGATAAAGTTATTGGTACTCTCTAGATAAGGTAACGGGTACTGTCTAGATAATGGATACTGTCTAGATTAGGTAACATATACTGTCTAGATAAAGTAATGGGTACTGTCTAGATAAGGTAATGGGTACTGTCTAGATAAAGTAAAGGGTACCGTCTAGATAAGGAAATAGGTACTGTCTAGATAAGGTAACGGGTACTGTCTAGATAAGGTACTAGATAATGTGTACTGTCTAAAGATAAGGTAATGTATAATGTTTAGACAAGGTAACGGGTACTGTCTAGATAAGTTCATGGGTACTGTCTAGATAAGGTAACGGGTACTGTCTAGATAAGTTCATGGGTACTGTCTAGATAAGGTAACGGGTACTGTCTAGATAAGTTCATGGGTACTGTCTAGATAAGGTAACGGGTATTGTCTAGATAAGGTAATTGGTACTGTCTAGATAAGGTAAGGGTACTGTCTAGATAAGGTACTGTCTAGATAAGGTATGGGTACTGTCTAGATAAGGTTATGGGTAGTGTCTAGATAAGGTAACGGGTACTGTCTAGATAAGATAAGGTAATGAGTACTGTCTATACAAGATAATAATGGTACTGTAGATAAGGTAACGGTTACTGTATAAATAACGGGTACTGTCTAGATAAGATAATGGGTACTGTCTCGATAAGGTTATGAGTTCTGTCTATACAAGATAATAAGTACTGTCTAAATAAGGTAACAGATACTGTCTAGATAAGGTAACGGGTACTGTCTAGATAAGGTAATGGGTACTATCTTGATTAGGCTATGGGTACTGTCTAGATAAGTTAACGAGTACTGTCTAGATAAGGTTATTTGTACTGTCTAGATAAAGTGATGGGTACTGTCTAGATAAGGTAATTGCTACCGTCTAGATAAGGTAATAAGTACTGTCTAGATAAGGTACCAGTTACTGTCTAGATTAGGTACCTGGTGCTGTCTAGATAAGGTAACGGGTATTGTCTAGATAAGGGTACGGGTACTGTCTAGATAAGGTAATTGGTACTGTCTAGATAAGGTAATAAGCATCGTCTAGATAAGGTAATGTATAATGTTTAGACAAGGTAACTGGTAATGTCTAGATAAACTAATGGGTACTGTCTATACAAGGTAATAAGTACTGTCTAGATTAGGTACCGGTTGCTGTCTAGATAAGGTACCGGGTACTGTCTAGATAAGTTCATGGGTACTTTCTAGATAAGGTAACGGGTACCGTCTAGATAAGGTAATAAGTACTGTCTAGATAAGGTTATGGGTACTGTCTAGATAAGGTAATTGGTACCGTTTAGATAAGGTAATATTTACTGTCTAGATAAGTTAACGGGTATTGTCTAGATAAGGGTACGGGTACTGTCTAGATAAGGTAATTGGTACCGTCTAGATAAGGTAATAAGCATCGTCTAGATAAGGTAATGTATAATGTTTAGACAGGGTAACGGGTAGATAGGTAGTACTGTCTAGATAATAAGGTAACGGGTACTGTCTAGTAATGGGTACTGTCTATAGGTAAGGTAATAAGTACTGTCTAGATTAGGTACCGGGTGTTGTGTAGATAAGGTAACAGGTACTGTCTAGATGATGTAATGGGTACTGTCTAGATAAGGTAACGGGTAATGTCTAGATAAGGTAAATTTGAACTGTATAGATAAGGTAACCTGTACTGTCTAGATAAGGTAACAGATACTGTCTAGCTAAAGTGATGGATACTGTCTAGATAAGGTAACGGGTAAGGTAAGATAACAGGATAAGGTAATAACGGGTACCTAAGGTCTAGATAAGTAATGGGTACTGGGTACTGTCTGGTGTTGTCTAGATAAGGTAACGGGTACTGTCTAGATAAAGTGACGGGTACTGTCTAGATAAGGTTATAGGTACTGTCTAGATAGGTAACGGGTACTGTCTAGATAAGGTGATGGATACTGTCTAGATAAGGTAATGGGTACTGTCTCGATAAGGTTATGGGTACTGTCTAGATAAGGTAACGGGTACTGTCTAGATAAGGTAATGGGTACTATCTTGATTAGGTTATGGGTACTGTCTAGATAAGGTAACGGGTACTGTCTAGATAAGGTAACGGGTACTGTCTAGATAAGGTAATATGTACTGTCTAGATAAAGTAATGGGTACCGTCTAGATAAGGTAATAAGTACTGTCTAGATAAGGTAACGGGTACTGTCTAGATAAGGTTACGGGTACTGTCTAGATAAGGTAATGGGTATTATCTTGATTAGGTTATGGGTACTGTCTAGATAAGGTAACGGGTACTGTCTAGATAAGGTAATGGGTACTATCTTGATTAGGTTATGGGTACTGTCTAGATAAGGTAACGGGTACTGTCTAGATAAGGTTATTTGTACTGTCTAGATAAAGTGATGGGTACTGTCTAGATAAGGTAATTGCTACCGTCTAGATAAGGTAATAAGTACTGTCTAGATAAGGTAACGGTTACTGTCTAGATTAGGTACCTGGTGCTGTCTAGATAAGGTAACGGGTATTGTCTAGATAAGGGTACGGGTACTGTCTAGATAAGGTAATTGGTACCGTCTAGATAAGGTAATAAGCATCGTCTAGATAAGGTAATGTATAATGTTTAGACAGGGTAACGGGTACTGTCTAGATAAAGTAATGGGTACTGTCTATACAAGGTAATAAGTACTGTCTAGATTAGGTACCGGTTGCTGTCTAGATAAGGTACCGGGTACTGTCTAGATAAGTTCATGGGTACTGTCTAGATAAGGTAACGGGTACTGTCTAGATAAGGTAAAGGGTACTGTCTAGATAAGGTAAAGGGTACTGTCTAGATAAGGTAACGGGTACTGTCTAAATAAGCTAACGGATACTGTCTAGATAAGGTAACGGTTACTGTCTAGATTAGGTACCTGGTGCTGTCTAGATAAGGTAACGGGTATTGTCTAGATAAGGGTACGGGTACTGTCTAGATAAGGTAATTGGTACTGTCTAGATAAGGTAATAAGCATGTCTAGATAAGGTAATGTTTAATGTTTAGACGATAAGGTAACGGGTACTGTCTAGATAAAGTAATAGATAAGGTACTGTTTATATAAGGTAATAAGTACTGTCTAGATAAGGTACCAGGGTTGTACTGTCTAGATAAGGTACCGGGTACTGTCTAGATAAGTTCATGGGTACTTTCTAGATAAGGTAATGGGTACCGTCTAGATAAGGTAATAAGTACTGTCTAGATAATGTAATGGGTACTGTCTAGGTAAGGTAATTGGTACTGTCTAGATCAGGTAATATATACTGTTTAGAAAAGGTAACGGGTACAGTCTAGATAAAGTAATGGGTACTGTCTAGATAAGGTTATGGGTACTGTCTAGATAAGATAATTGGTACCGTTTAGATAAGGTAATATTTACTGTCTAGATAAGTTAACGGGTATTTTCTAGATAAGGGTACGGGTACTGTCTAGATAAGGTAATTGGTACTGTCTAGATAAGGTAATAAGCACCGTCTAGATAAGGTAATGTATAATGTTTAGACAGGGTAACGGGTACTGTCTAGATAAAGTAATGGGTACTGTCTATACAAGGTAATAAGTACTGTCTAGATTAGGTACCGGGTGTTGTGTAGATAAGGTAACGGGTACTGTCTAGATAAGTTCATGGGTACTGTCTAGATAAGGTAACGGGTACTGTCTAGATAAGGTAATTGGTACTGTCTAGATAAGGTAACATATACTGTCTAGATAAGGTAACAGATACTGTCTAGATAAAGTGATGGATACTGTCTATATAGGGTAATGGGTACTGTCTAGATAAGGTAACAGATACTGTCTAGATAAGGTGACGTGTACTCTCTAGATAAGGTTATTGGTGTTGTCTAGATAAGGTAACGGGTACCGTCTAGATAAGGTTATTTGTACTGTCTAGATAAGGTAACGTGTACTGTCTAGATAAGGTTAAAGGTACTGTCTACACAAGGTAACGGGTACTGTCGGTAGTTAACCATGTGACTGTAATGGTTCCGAGGACGAGAAGCCGCATACAAACCTTCAAATAGCATCGTGATAGGCTATATTTTCCACTACCTACTCACCAATGGAAAAATGTTACTGGTGTTCGTCACACCATAAGACTTCCCATAAATCGTTCATTGATCTCGCTTGTAGATCTTAATTATTTCTGTTGCTAAGTTATTCGTTCTAGTGTATTACATTATTGATGGAAACTGTTCGTCCCGACTGTCATTCACGGTTTGCCGTGCTGATATTGCCTTAAAGCATCAATAAGTGTATAGGTACATGTAGTGTGACAAATAGATAACAACACATAACAATGTAAATTATTCACTTGTTTTGAATCATCTTGTTGACAAATTTTACTGTTGTTGTAGTTAAAAGCGACTGACAAAGAGAAATATTTGACAGTGAGATTCGTTTCAATGATATTAAAACGAAGTTGATAATAGGTCTCAAATGTTTACTCTATACAGATATTGCAATTCCGGAAAACTCGTAATCCAGAAGATTTAGGCCGGGAACGAAGGTGTCGAGATCATCATGAGTCCTCTGTGTAATATATGTGAGTTCCCTGGTACAGGTAACCCCTGTCAAACAATTAAGAATTGACCTGTTTTGGTATCTGTTATTGCAGCACGTTGAAGAGATCGCCACTATGGCCATTGATCTACTGGCAGCCATCAAGCAGGTCAAAGTTCCCCACACCAATTCTGAACATGTCCAGATCAGGATAGGATGTCATACAGGTGAGCTTCTCCCCTAAAACGGCCATAACGAAGGCTACCCAAATAAGGACCAGACATTTTAAAAGAACACTTTCGAACATAACCAAAAAGTACAAACTGTTTTACAAGTAATTCTAGCTTTCATTCCTGGTACTTATGTGACTTACAGTGCGATACTATAATGTACAGTATAAACAATACATTTTGGAACATTTCCGTAGGGTTTGTAATGTCAATAGCAAAGAAATCTACCGTAATCATGCTGAACAACATCTTCGTCATTTGTTTTTGTTAATAAGGCGCATGTGTGGCTGGAGTAGTCGGACTGAAAATGCCACGTTACTGCCTGTTTGGGGATACGGTCAATACAGCCTCGAGAATGGAGGCGAATAGCCAACGTAAGTAACAAATTAAATGTGAGTTTTTATATGAGGAGACGGGAGAGTATCCCGTAGGATATACCAAAGTTGTCTCCCATTAAACGCTGTTTTACAATATTTTTTTCAGCATTGAAGATCCACATCAGCAAAGATACACGTGACAGACTTGTAGTGAGCGATAAGTACACAATGGAATACCGAGGACTGATAGAAATTAAGGTACGTAGTTAAATTGGCTGGTAGTTATCAGGGTCTCGTATCTTTCAGCAGGGGTGGGGGGTTGGCGGTTCTGACGCAAAAATCAAGGCCATTTTTAATAGAAAAAAAATTCTGCAGAATTGATTCAACTCTATCTCAATGATAATACGATATTCTCCGCTGCTTCTTCATAGGAAACGCTAGGACGAAATTGCTTTTCATGTTCAGATGTCAAAAGTCGATGCCACCTACCGCCGAAAATATATCATATCTGAATGTTAGTAGTAAACATCTGTTTATAATGAAGTATAATTGACTGAAATCAAACGATAAGTCACAAGTCCACAGGCTAAGGTCATCAGGTCAAAGGTCAAATTCAAATTCGAAATATCTCAATATTTTGAAGTGATACAGCGAATCACTAATCACTCATCAGGACAAAAATCAACTTTCCAGTATTCCAGTTTCACTCGACAGCAGTAGTTGACATCGGTAGAAATTATTTCTCGAAATCGATTAAATGGATTAAAAGTATAAATACAAAAGAATAGTAAGATACAATCTCGTCACCATTCTAAAATTCAAAAATAAATATGGTTAGTGTTGAATATGTATCATTTGGTTCAGAAAAATTGTTCAAAACAATTTGTCATCTATTATCAACTTAACTTGTTGAGTGATACGAGTATGATTTCCGAAATCAAAATATATTGATATATTTGAATAGGGAAAAGGACAGATGGACACTTACTGGCTGACCGGAAGAAAGGATATGGGAGAAGCCAATGAAAGCATGGTTTGTAAATGGCAACCACGTAAAAGGAAAAAGAAAAAACAAGACAATTCTACGAGTATTGAGCATTCGGCAGTATCTGTAGGATCATCTCAAAAGGAGAGTCAATCAGAATTGAATTCGCAGACGATAGACGATGACAATAGTTCCGTGATCGGAAGTACATCTTTGGTGAAAGGAATTTATAGCGAAATAAATGCTGATTCTAATATACATAATCCTTCATTAATTGACGTTACCGGTTTAGAAGGAGCCGTAGAACAGCAAGGAGCAAGTAAACAAAACCTTTGTATCGAAAAACAAAGCGAATCCGATAGTAATGGGATATTGATTAAGGACGACATATCACCCGCGTTGAGTGACGTACAGATTCAAGTGACCGAAGCGTCCTCTGATGGGGTTCCTGAAACACCAATTTACGTTAGTGAAACAGAAATACGTCAACCTACACCAATCTGTGACACTAGATCTGAACGTTCGTCCGAAAACCAAAGTCAGTATTATCGCTCAGATGATATATCAGCAGACACAGGAAGTGTCATAGCGACAAGCAATGCATCGTCAATGACATTGTCAACGTCACATTCAACGTCACTGCCAATGTCACCTTCAACGTCACTGTCAACGTCACCTTCAATGTCACCTTCAACGTCACTGTCAACGTCACCAACAACGACACTGTCAAAGTCACCTACAACGACACTGTCAACGTCAACGACACTGTCAACGTCACCTTCAACGACACTGTCAGCGTCACCTTCAACGACACTGTCAACGTCACCTTTAACGACACTGTCAACGTCACCTTCAACGACACTGTCAAAGTCACCTACAACGACACATTCAACGACACTGTCTACGTCACTGTCAAAGGCACCTTCAACGACACCTTCAACGACTCCTTCAACGACACCTTCAACGACACTGTCAACGTCACCTTCAACAACACTGTCAACGACTCCTTTAACGACACCTTCAACGACACTGTCAACGTCACCTTCAACAACACTGTCAACGACTCATTTAACGACACCTTCAACGACACTGTCAACGTCACCTTCAACAACACTGTCAACGACTCATTTAACGACACCTTCAACGAAACTATCAACGTCACCTTCGACGACACTGTCAAAGTCACGGTCAAAACAGAACAATCCATCGCCAGATAACGCAATTCTTCCTTTACACACAATATACGAAGATAAATCCAGTGTAGTCCCTTATAAATTTACAAACTAAGAATTAAACAATGACGGTATGGATGTTGTTCATACGTCCAATACTGCGGATGATATGCAATAACCCGAGCCAATGTCACATTTTATACAAAATTCGTCATTCTACCTGAAAACCAATTATAGTGTTCTTCATGTTTATGACACCCGCAATGTAATTGTATGCCCAAATCAAAGAGCAAAGAACTTGATAGCATATGACCTTAGTAAAAAGGTGGAAAAGTGATAGATCTGTTTAGACCAAATACCTTAATCAACAGAAGGACAGTTGCTATGCTAGAAATGTAAAAAAAATCGTTTACGAGTAACTGAAAATAAAGGAAATTGGCTACAGCGTAAAACGTAGCTGTTGTTGGTGACGTTAATGAAGTTGGTGTTAGAAGTGTTTGTAGTTTAAATAGATAGCGAGCACAGCGAATGATGTATGGTAATGTGTGTGATCAGCTCGTTTGTTCTCCGGGTTAAAATTCAGAAACTTATATCACTTTCGGTGAACGAGAAATGCATCTTCTCTAACATGGCAGCAGTCGAAAGGTCCCGATTTGACGTGAAAAAAATGCAATATTTGTGCATGTACAATAGATATTTGATTGTGTTTTATATGATAAATATTTGAATGTTTGGGGGAGAGGTAGTGTAGAAAAAGGCTGATTAAGCTTTATTTTGTCATGACAAAAGGTGTGGAGAACTTTCTGATTTTAATCATGAAAACGGGTTAAGTATATCAGCAACGTCTTTACAAATCACTCAAAACGATATGGTATTCCACAATATTTGAAATACAAACTCATTCCTTTTTTAAAGCAAAACGGAAAGATAGTCCTCTCTTCAACCTCTAAAACACTGAAAGGAAAACAACTGTACATATATTTTGAAAATGTGATCAATTCCAGAGTTCAGTTCAAAGTATAGGTATGTTGTCGAAGGCGTTATTCCTACATTTTTTACTAAATAAACAAACACATATTTTCGGTAAGATCAGCAACATTTCAATATAAAAGTTTATCTAACAGATGTGACGTCAGCTGTAATGGCCTTTCGGCAGACAAGATAAAGTTGACGATCAGGTTATTCAGCATATAAAAACATGTCCGTACACAAGTCACTTAATATTAATTTAATAACCGAGATGTTGTTTTACTTGATATCAATGTGCATCACGGGATAGGTAATGTATACCGAACGTATGTAAATCAGATCCGCTACATCAGAACCCAATAGCCATATTCGCGAAAATATTGCTACGTAGTTTGCTACTTTAAGCATGAATGCCCCTCGATAGGTTGATTTTATTAGTTGCATTGAATTTTAAGTGAAACAGCGTAATGTATGCAAACCCACACAGACGACTATATACATCAAAGGGACAACGATGGGCATGTCCTCAAAAGCAGGCTTTCAAACGGGTCATGTAGGGTATGAACTTAAATTTGCCTTAAATATCGGCGTTGCGTCGTACAAATTGTATAAAAAAGAAAAACAAAATAGGAAGACTTTGGTATTATTTTAGTGATACTATGGCTGATCAGAACAGTGTAGCTATTTAAACTGGAACACTTTTTAAAGAAAATTGTAAAACTTTTCTACTTAGCCTTCGAATCCTGTTTTTTCTTGGTATTTCACTAAAAGATACCCTCAGCTTTCATTTTATGCTTTCGTTACTTGCCAGCAGTGCACGTGTAAATAATAAGAACGTTTAAAAACATGATCGAATATTTGTGTTGTCGCATGGCTTCATTTTCCGGGATTTTCGTTTACTTTCATTTTGAAAATTTCAAATAGAGATGATAAACAGCAGGGAAGAGAGAGGCTGCTAAAACATGCCATGATTATCTATAAATACCTTAAATCTTGTTCCATTTTCGGTAGCGCCACGATAGGGCCGTCCTTCTCTCAATCCATCTGTCGCATAGTGCAAAACATGAAAATCATATTGTCATATATACCCGTTCATATCTAAAACAAATAACAAACGAACACTACTTTCTCTATTTTCACATATTTGCCTCACCGAAGTCATAATTTGATCACGGTAAAGCAAATTGATTATCAAACTTTAACGTTTATTCAACGTGGAGTTCGATACAGCTGAGCCAAATAATGAACCAAACTGCATGATACAACGTGGAGTTCGATACAGCTGAGTCAAATAATGAACCGAACTGCATGATACAACGTGGAGTTCGATACAGCTGAGTAAAAAAATGAACCAAACTGCATGATACAAAGTAGAGTTCGATACAGCTGAGTCAAATAATGAACCAAACTACATGATACAACGTGGAGTTCGATACAGCTGAGTCAAAAAAATGATCCAAACTGCATGATACAACGTAGAGTTCGATAGAGCTGAGTCAAATAATGAACCAAACTGCATGATACAACGTAGAGTTCGATAGAGCTGAGTCAAATAATGAACCAAACTGCATGATACAACGTAGAGTTCGATAGAGCTGAGTCAAATAATGAACTAAACTGCATGTACAATGTAGAGTTCGATACAGCTGAGTCAAATAATGAACTAAACTGCATGATACAATGTAGAGTTCGATACAGCTGAGTCAAAAAATGATCCAAACTGCATGATACAATGTAGAGTTCGATAGAGCTGAGTCAAATAATGAACTAAACTGTGTGATACAACGTAGAGTTCGATACAGCTGAGTCAAAAACGAACCAAACTGCATGATACAACGTAGATTCGATACAGCAGGTTTTTCCTCGGTGTAGCACTTGCCAACGATAGGGTATTAAAAGACAAGCCTAGGAAGCGACTAAGGCAAATGCAAAGACTTAACTTCAAGTGTTAATTTTATCAGTATAAATGCTTAGTGTAAAATGACATTCGGGTATCAGTTTTCTTTTCTGAAAGAAACATTAACATTCAAAACTCGGCTCCAAAGGTACTTGGTCGAATGCAGCGTTTATCTGTATTTTTTTTAATTGAAGAAATATTACACGGTATTTTTCCATCTTCCTTCCTGCGAATATGGGACAAGTAAATGTGCACATATATCTATTAATTCTTTCATTGTCTCAAATCACAGTGTATGTCTCTTTCTCCATCAACAACACAAATGTGGAATGACATAGATATTTGTATTAGAACCTCTACTCTCCATTAATTGAAATCAATTATCATTAAGACAGAAATGACATAAAAATGCTTTCAGGTATGAGGTTTACATTAATTAAACATACTTCACTTCCGTTTGAGAAATTGTGTTTGCTCTATTAATTGTGTTACCATTATTCTGAACAATTAAGTGAATTTGAGTGCCAATGCTTTTTTTCGCAGTAATTGGTGATGTTCTTAGCAAGTGAAGCGAAGCCTGAACTAGTCGCTCGAGCACGTGTACTGTATTAAGTATAAGGCAACTTCACAGAATTGTACAGTAGCAATATTACGTTAAAGGGTTCAGTAAATGTTTATTAAAGAAAGATAGTTGGTGATATTCAGCTGTCAGTGGGTTATTTTGTAGTATTTGGTACTTTTCCTATATGAAGTACAACCTGTAAGGTCACGTGTGTAACTTTTACTTCCGGCGCTGACCGGAAGCTTGGGGAAATGTAAACAAATATGTGACTAGATGGAAAACAAAGAGTTTTGGTCTTGCAGGCTCCGTGGTGATTGTGTGATGGGGTAGACAACAGGATGGGGACCAGACCAGGACGGCTGGGCATGACTGCCGCTGATTTCATACCAGTTCAACGTACAGGAGAACATAGGCGAACAACCTAAACTGTATTAGTGACTTGGGCGACGTCTATTAGCTGACCACACGGACCATCCCTCTACGGATCTGGGACAGCGGCACATCAACGTAGATGGTGATACACCTGAGGTTCTCGCAACGGGACTCTCATTTGTGAATGGTGGTAATGAATCGGTGGCTTCCAATATGTGACCATCGTGTAATTGGTATTTAAACTGTGTACTGGAACTGTGAATTTTCAACTGTTACTGAACATTCAGTGTTATCATAGTCTGTATAATGGAAGACTCACAGTGAATAGGATAGAATAATAGGCAGTTAGTAATGCTTAACCTATATTTGTTGGATAGATGCACTCTAACGAAGGTAATGAAATAGTAATGTTAGATATCTTATGAAAATTATCCTTCTAGTCATATTTCAATTGATGAGTAATCTCCGTGGCCAGTATTGTTATTTTTAAGCTGGCTTGACATGAGATGGGATCTTAGAACTAGGATTGAATACTCTGTAAAACTTAATGTTCTTCCCTTGTTTCATATTTGTATATAAATTTATTATTTATATTCGGGTTTGCGTGTTCCTTTCACTTAGCACCAGTCCTGCAGCTTAAATTAACAAGATGGTGGTAATGATTATGGTGTTGATGTTGATGATGGTGGTAGAGTGGTTGTGGTGGTGGTGGTGATGATGTTGGTGGTGGTGGTGGTGGCGGCGGCGGCGGCGGAGGCGGTGGTGGCGGAGGTGTTGTTGTTGTTGTTGTTGTTGGTGGTGGTGGCGGTGGTGGAGATGATGATGGTGATGATTGTGATGGTGGTGGTGGTTGTTGTTGTTGTGGTGGTGGAGATGATAATGGTGATGATTGTGATGGTGGTGGTTGTTGTTGTTGTGGTGATGGTGATGGTTTTGGTGATGATGGTGATGGGGATTATGTTTGTGATGGTGGTGGAGGTTGTTGTTGTTGTTGTGGTGGTGGTTGTGGTGATGGTGGTTGTTGTTTTTTTGATGGAGTTGGTGGTGGTGATGCAATGGTGTTTAGAAGAAGACGATAATTACCTAACACAATTTACCTATGGGTGATTCAGCGTGTATCTTGTGCAAATCTTACATTTAAACAATTAAAAAACACGTTTCAGTGAAGTCATGATCCGACAGTTAAAAATCTGCTTCTTGTTAATCATGTTGCGCATGCTTTTAGGCAGTGTTATACGATTGTCATGATTTTTTTTTGAAAACATCACAACATAGATATAACTTTATATCTTAACACAGCCTTGGCAAAGTCTGTACGATCTGTTCTGATAAGTTCTTTCTCATATGAATACAAAGACAGAAGCCAAAAGAGGGTATCAGCGAGCCAGCACTGCCATGGATACGTCATTTGTCTAATGAAAGGCATAGTAACCAACTTGATTCAGTCCTTCTCATGATTTCATTCCTGGTGTAAAATTACCTGTATCTTGGCTTCAGTCATGGTTCTCACTTGCTTTGCTCTAAACAACTGTGTTTACACTTATATTTTGAAAACTGGGAACCGAAGGTACGACTACATTGTTGAATTCGGAAAGTGTTATTTTAACATTAAAAACCAACGAGAACACTCCTTCATCTATAAGGGATGAATCGCTTTATTCATATCTTACTAATGTGGATATTCTGTTCACCTAGTATCACCTCGAGACATAGTTTAAAATAAGTGAAATAACATTATTTTTATGACAAAACAGCTTGAGTAGATATTACGACAAGAGGCCTAGCGGCCTTGACAGTATGACACTGAATATAAACCGTGCCAATTCATGCATACCATCAAAACTGTCATCCTATAATTGACTTCAGTTTAGCCTTATCTTTGGATGGATGAGAATACGTGTCTGTGCTTGACATTTCAGTGCAGTGTCAGACGTCTCAGCAGTCCCAGTGGCAGATCCCTCATCATCACGGGATAATTGAACAGCATCATCTTCGTAGGCTGGGAACGAAACTGTGGTGTAGTGTCACGAGAATTTGTCGTTGAACCGTTGGAACCAGCAGTGGAATCGGCATCAGACTGTGGTGTCTCTTGTGTGGGTGGTGTTTGGGGTGTAGTCGGTGAACCGACCCTGGTTCTTCCTCTTCCTTTCCCTCGGCCTCTGCCTTGCTTCCTTCCAACCATGGCTAATCTCTAGGAAGTGCCAAAACTGAATGACAATCGCATTATTTAGGCACTCGTTTTTATACAACGCGACAATGACGCTGTGACTTCGTATCAGAAACGCGATGAGGACTTCAAAAACGTCTCGCGAACGCAATGGACGTCGTAAGGACGTCATGAAAACTCCGGATGAACGCCGAAGACGCCGTACGGACTTGTAGTTTGACTTCACAAGAACTCATAGAGGACGTGGTAATGACGGGGTGGACTACTTGTGAACGTCCTAAGGACGGGCTAGAACTTGCCAAAGACGCCTGATGGATTACCGGCACCCAAATTTCCGCAAAATTTTTGAGAACTTCAAGAACGTCGCATGAACGCCATGCAAGGACGTGTATGTGTGACAAGCCCTTTAGAATAGAGCACCACGAGACTCAGGTGACCTAAAAACAAATGGAAAGTACGGTGTATCGAATCTTAAGAGGTGAATTTATCCATGGTGAACCAAGGGGAATAAAACTGTTTAAAACAATCACCAGCGAAAAATTTTAACCCTCTAAATTACCAACATCGGATAGCATTCGCTTGTGAGCTTCGTTGATTAAAAAGCAAGTATATAAAGACATATTAAGAAACCGCATACATTTAGCAAATCTATTCCAGAAGCAATGTTACGGCCATATACTAATGTTGCATATATATAGAATAATCACATAGTGAATCTTAGTTAGAATATCTCGTGTCGCACTAATGACCTACATGAAATCAATCGTCCGTTGAACACGCAAGAATCGGATTCATTAAGGCAAGGTCACAGTACTAAAATCAGTGACCATTAGGCGAAAATACCTAAGCGAGGAAGATCCATCGATGCTATTGGGTAGTTTAATGTTACGCATCGATCGCTTCTTACGTAGTTAGGCACTGCAGACGAAACTATAACTGCAGGCGTCATATTTAGTTTATCGCGTCTAGAATTATGAAATGCTGAGAAAGCCATTTTCAAATACAATCCTATTTTTGGGTGAGCTGGCCCCAATGATCTGGAGGAGATATCATTTTGTTTGTCCGTCGTCGTACGTAAATCTTTCATATTTTAAACTCGAGATAGTCCTGATCAAGTATTGATATGCTTCAGCTTTATCTCGGAATTAAATATACGCATACCATCGACAGCTGACATCACGTAATGGCAACCTTTTTTTTTATTACACTTTGGAATAAAATCTTCGCATTTCATTGGATAATTTGGTCACTTGACGACCATTAGTACTTTGGTAAACTACTGTCTGTTAATAGAAATATACAGGGTCTATCAGATTGCCAAGCAAAGACCCTCAAAAAGTATGTAGACTGAGAGTAACCACACCAACATTTTTTCCTTGCGGAGGAACTTTCCGGGAGAAATTGTGTAGAAGATTTACTTTTTTTCTCTATCCCTGAAAGATATCAATTTTCCGGCTGTAAACCAACAGGAAGGACGTCAGGGAACATAACTGATACCAATTATGACACAGTTGTGATTATGTTTTCTTTGCACTGTTGACGGCAATAGTTTTGTCTTTTATTCAAACGATGGGTAGATTGGGAAGAATGCAGCTAGACTTTCTCGATCATAATTTGGCCGCCGATATCGTTTCTGGTACATTCACTGCTTCTGACCCTTTTGATTCCGTCCACCAACAGATCTAATATTATACACTAGGTAACGTTTTATGGCAAACAAAAAAAAAAAACATGAAGTCATCATAATGGTTTGACGAGTTAACGTGGAGACTAATTGTAACTACATAACTGTGTAAATTCACGGAACGATCAGACTGAAAGATCTACTCAAATACAAAATTATTATGATTTTAAGAGACAAAGGAAAGGTTATTTTTATACAATGGCGATAAGTCTTGAAGGCCAGTAAATCATAAAGAAATATTTCGAGTTACTTAATTGTTGACTAACTTCATAAACAAATTAGGCCACAAATACAACGCACTATAGAGGAAATGGAAAACATCGTCAAACGACTTTACAGAGCCATTATTTGGTCTTTATTTGTTCTATAAAAGGATTACCTTTTCCCGTCTTTTTACTATTTTTGGTCTTAATTATATGGAATTTGAAAATTTCCCTAAAGAAATACCGGTAATGATTTTTAACTGCCAAATCCAAGATGATCGTCTGTCAGCATTAAGATTATTTTCTGATCAGTCCAAAATTAGTACAACTAGTGACAAAAGGGTACCGACACATCAAATCCATCCCGCCCGTCTCAAATGTAGTGATAATAACTTCCATAGTCTAAATCCAAGGTGGCTTTCTGTTAGCCATAAGATAGGAATAACAAGAGACCAAGGGAAACCTACATATAAAACCTGAAAATACTCATACAGTACTTCCTAAAGAAATAGCAGAAACAAACTTATTCGTAAATGGTCGAAATCCTTGATGGCCAGCTGTCAGCCATTTCATTTTCTGATCAGTTGCAAAATTAAAAGGGCACAACAAAGGAACCTACATATGAAATTGACAGGCCCATTAAAACACTTTCACATATATGGTACTGCATTTGGTAAAAATACGTTTATTGCAACAGAACATCATTTGGATTTTAAAAAGTGATTTCCCTGTTTCCTGTTATTGGTTCCACCCCGAGAAGAGACAGACCAATCGTTTGTACCAAGTTGAGTCTCCTTCTACCAAGGATGCTTCAGACCAAATTTGGACAAAATCCATTCATTTCTTGAGAAAGAATTTGCTTACTGTTTCCCTTTGAGCTAGGTTCTCAGGCCCAAGAGACCAAACATATAAACAAAATTGTGTCCTTTTCTCCTACGAGAATGTTTCTGATAAATTCTGCTCAGTCGTTCATGACTAGGAGTCATTTTTTGGAAAAAAAAGTACATGGATACCGTGCCTTTCACCGGTCCCGCGGCGAACATGAAGGCATTATTGAGAACCTACAGATGAAATTTTACAATTATTTATCCTTACGTAACGATAAGAATTCATTATGTTGAAGACCAACATTTCGACGAACAGTCATCTTTCCTTTCCGATCAGTCTCCAAAAATGGACAATCTGCAACTAAAGATCAAGAGGAACTTCAGTTGAGAATGACACAGTCAGTACTTCTTCAGAAATTACTAACAAGCATGATTGTCAAAAACCCAAATGATCACATCACATGAACAAGTAGAGACAAATAGGAAACTACATATGAAATTTGAGAAAAATCTATTTAGATCCAGTTATAACAAGATTTGTTTAAGGACGGATGGACATACAAACGGACGCGGTGCGAGTTGAATAGTCAATCATTGGATGGTATATCCGTTTGGACTTATGCCAGAAAAGATGAAATGAGGAAGGTGATAAACCAGCATTTACAACCAATTGAAAAAAACTTACTTATGGAGATTTGAAGCATCATATTGCCAAACAGTATTTTTTTTATTCATTGTTTTATTCAATACAATGACAGGTACATAATATAGCAGTAGTATATACATGTGAGAAGCGCACCTCCACACTAACATACATTTTCACATCCATGGATGCATGAAAACATGACCACACACATACAGATGTACATCAAGAGAATACTTGCATGTATACACATTACATGTACAAGTAATACGTACATGCGAACAGCCATACCCCATACACCTTATAGAACCGTTACCCATGTAAGCAAGGGCATGTATTATGCATCATGTACATACACGCACTCACACCTACAAGTTTCCATACCTACAACCACACCTATAAACCTGATATGTAAACTACAGGTGTATAAATATCAAAATTTACTAACCACTTCTAAAGTAGTTAATTAGACATATTCAAAGTTGTAATGTTGTTATGGAGAGCTGTTGTTGTGAGGAGGTATGGAAGTCTTACTGTACATTGTATTGTTTTTGTTTGCTTTTTTTAGAAGAAAGTGAAAGAATAAATTAGAATAAGAGAGAAAATGATTAGTTATTATTCTATATTTATTTTGAGATGTTTTTTTTAGCGAAGAGCTTTCGCAACACAGTGAAATAATCAAATATATATACAGCAAAGCAACTGCAATGTATAGAAAAAGATGGAATACTAGTGTATATGAATTAGAAGGGGCAGGTGTAAGACCAGAAGACAAGAAGAAGAGATTGAGAAGATAGACAAAGGAGAAATGAGAACAAGCATGATATGGAAGGAACATGACAGGATTACTTTTCGGTAACAGAGGTTGTTACCAAATGAGTTCAGTATTGAGTATATATATATATATATATAGATAAAGAAATCATCAGCCTGAGAACTGCCAAGTTTTAAGTGATATCTGCTAGTTGTTTTTTTTTTCCATTTACTCCATCCATTTGAAAAGATTAGTAAGGAAGAATTACCTTTAGCAGTTGAAATTACCTTTTGGACAATATAATTTTCTTGTATAACTTTAACTAAAGTCATGACCGATTAAGTACTATGTAGAGTTCTTGTTCTATAGATATAAGATTTAATAATCAGAAGTACTTCATTATCTACTCGATTGTAGACACCGGTATTATTTGCCAGGCCGAATAAGATAGATTCTTTGTTTATAGGAAACACTATTGTACGATCATCTAATGGTGATTCAAAACTGGCAAAAAAATTTGAACTTCATAACATTCCCATAACATATGAACAATTGCCTTCCTTTCTCTATTACAAAAAATTACAGTTAGGGTTGTTCGAGATAACAATTTCGCATGCTCATAGGTTGGTTGTTAAAATAAAGTGATTAATCCTGAATTGTAACTAACGATGTCTAGTGTTTTGAGTTGATCTAAAAGGTATACTGTATATTTTTGCCCCATTTCTCTTTACTAAAATAAAAAATACTTCCCCATTTATGTTGACCTGTAATGTTAACATCATTTTTAATAAGCAGTCGATAGAAGTCTTGTGATCCTTTTTTCTTTAAAATCAATTCAAAACTCAAGGGGATAGAGGAATACATCAATAATCCACTTAGAGGGATATACTTTGGATTACTCTGTAGTATTGTAAATTATTAGTTACTAAACCATATACATTAGAAAATTCATTAAAATCATAAAATAGAAATTCTCTAGTCTTTTAATAAATCATTTACTACTCTCACTCCTGCATTAAACCATTTTCATAAAAAATGGTTTATCATCTATGTCAAAGTTTTTTTTATTAAACAATAGAGGCAGTTTAAGTATGGACTCATCATCATTTCTGAAGAGTTCTTCTTTAACTCTAAATTCATACCAAGCTTGAAAAACATTTTTCCAAAAAATATTTTACATCTGGTTTTTGCAATGAGTAAATACTCCCTATTCACATTTTTTTCAAAATCACTAGCCACTTCCTAGAAGATCTGAAAGTTCTTCTGATCCAACCAAGTTTGAGAGCCTTAAGACCTGTGATTTGTTTGTATATATTTAATTCCTTAATGGATTCTTTGAGAGAGCATTTTGATCCGTCTAGGATAAGGGAAGTGTCATCTGTTAATTGTGAAAGAAGAATTGGGCAGTTATCAATCTCTATACCTTTAATATTTTTATTGTTTCTAATACGTATTGCTAAAATTTCTGCGCAAAGGATAAACAAGTACGGTGCTATTGGGTCGCCTTGACGACAGCCACGCTTAATCTAAAACAAATCTGACAGATCTTTTTCCTCATGTCATGATCACATTAAAAAATCCAGAACTTCATCAATAAATTTTCATGAAACCTAATCAAAGGCCTCTTCGAAGTTAATCATCAAAAGCATTCCAGGAATATTACATTCTTCCGTGTATTGCATAATATCAAAAATAAGTCTAGAATATTCTCCCAAATATCTCCCCGATAGAAATCCTGTTTGGTCATCATTTATTAATTTTCCTAGTAATGGTGTGACTCTATTAGCAATGGAACCTGAAGCTATTTTATTGACAGTATTTAGAAGAGAAGTTGGACGCCAATTCTTTACAAAATGCCTGGGTTTATCCCCCTTAGGTAAACAAGTTATTATACCCTGTCTCTGAGTGACAGACAACTGATTGTTTCTCAAACCATAATTAATAGACCTAACTACAAAGTTTCCCAAATATTTCCATTTTTTAAAAATTCCATTGTAAACCCATCTGAACCAGGGCTTTTATTGTTTTTCATGTTTTTTTAGAGTATCATAAGCTTCCTTAAGAGTAATAAGATCTCCCAATCTATCAGATTCAACCTACTTAATTTTTGAACATGGTAATTTTTCAAAATTTTATCTAAATATGAATCTTCTAAATCTTTGTCTTCACTATATAAATGCTCATAAAAAGACTTCACTTCCCTTAAAATATCCGCCTGTTTAGTAACTATTTCCGCATTATCCAATTCTAATTTGGGAATTATTTTCGAAGTGTAATTTCGATTTTCTAAATTTACAAAATAACTAGAAGGTTTTTCCCTATCGTCAATCCACCTGGCCTTTGAGCGAATGACACTTCCCTTAATCTGATGATGTCTAATATCTTTCAATTCCTTTTTCTTCTCATTAAGTACATCTAAATTTACATTATTCTGTTGCTCAAGAAATTTGATTTCATTTTTAATATAGACCTCCTTTAAGTTCTGTTGTTTCTTCATGTAAGAAGAGATTTACCTCTAATTTCCATTAATAAGGTTTCTAAAAACAACTGGTCATGAATAACAAAATCTAAATCATCATATCTGGGATTTTCTACTTAGTCTGGATGGTATACAGGGAGACAATACTGCAGTTTAATATTCATAATCGTATTATTAATAAGCTTTGTATATTCTTGATCAAAAAGTAGTGAATTACTGAATTTCCATAGGCCTTTGCCTGTTTTGAAATCATTAAATTTAAACGTAATTATAGGAGACGAATGATCAGGCCTATAGCCAGGTTCAATGCCTGTTTCATAAGTACTAGGTAGGAGGCTACCAGATACCAAGGAAAAATCTAAACGAGTCTGTTTAACACGGTTGCTCCTCCTCCATGTATACCCCTGGAATCAGAATGCTGCTCTCTCTCTCTAAAGACATTAATTAAATCAAAATTTTCCATGATCTCTAGTACTTTTTTCTCTGGACTTTCGATTGTTTATCCTTTTGTATGATTTGTCATAATCTAGCTCGGGATTCAGGATCAGGTTAAAGTCACCACATACTATACACTTATCGGTCTTAAACTCATACGGTGTTTCTTCTATCAACTCAAAAAAGGAAGGTTCATTGTTATTTGGACCATAAATAGACATTACGGTCAAATTAGTACCCTCAATTTCCAAATTTAGTGCTGAGAAATTCCCAGACTTATCTCTTTTCTCCTTAATTACTTTTACTTCAAAATTATTGTTTAATAGAATAGCAACACCCCTTTGATTTAGAAGAACTAAAAAAGCAGGAATAGCCCCATTCCTTTCTTATTAATTCCTCATTATTATCTGTAAAATGCGTGTCTTGGAGACCATAAAGGTTAAAATATTTACTTCTTAGATATGAAAATACATCTCTACGTTTCATTTTGTCACCTAAACCCTGACAATCGAATGATAAGAACCTTATCCCTTATTGCACAGTGCAGAAAAGGATATTCTACCTCAGCTCATTATTTTTATCAACATGTTCAATTTCCTTCTTTATTACATTAAACTTTTATAAAGGACAGTTTGCATTAACGTAGAGTAAGTAATAAATTGATTATAGATTTATGTTTTACCACAGTTAAATGTGCACACGTCAAGATGTATTCCGTAAGACAGGGTTTGGTTTCATATGAAACAAAATTAGGATATGTGAAACAGTTTTACCATTATAATCTAGTCATACTTCTACAATCAGAGTACAGTAGTTATACTATACATCTAAGTATCTGAAGTATGATAAGAGGAAATTAATGTAACTTACAATGGTTTAAATAGACCAGTACATAGCCAAAGGAGCCTATTGTTCATGTTCAAATACAAGTAAAATTGTTAAATTTAGCTCACCAAAAAAATTCATATAGATGCTAGGAATGGATTCATACTAGAAGGAGCACCTCTTTAATGTTTATTATAACCATGCTACAAATTTTTACTGTCCTACAACATTATATTTGCCCAGCCGAAAAATAATGTTACCAAATCACAAGTGTAACATAATATCAACCACAGACGAAGCTGAGATTCATGTTCTACATTTTATATTAACCTAACATGT
Source organism: Ylistrum balloti (assembly GCF_031769215.1). Classification (NCBI taxonomy): domain Eukaryota; kingdom Metazoa; phylum Mollusca; class Bivalvia; order Pectinida; family Pectinidae; genus Ylistrum; species Ylistrum balloti. The sequence continues at coordinate 83,435 of NW_026782510.1, forward strand.
TTCTCAAGATTTAAGATGTGTTACATAAAGATTGAGGACCTGGTACACTACATCAGGTCAATAAATAGTTTATAAGTACATTTATTGGTTAAGAACAGGTATGTTCTACATGATAAATTATGATCTACGGAAAATAACATCCTTTTAATATTTTGTGATAAGAGAGCTAGAACAATATTCAGAGATGAACCAATGTTTGTATCAGTGAAACAAAACACTTGTACAAACATAGAATTCAGAAATAAACCAATGGGGATAACTTCGATGTCAAAATAAGTAGAAAACAAAAAAACAAAAACAAAAACAAAAAACAGCTGAATTTTACTGAACAGTCTGGTACTTCTGCGGTATAGCGAATTCACCTCAATTATCATGCCGTCTGAAACTGTTTCGTCAAAGCATCAACTAACAAAAGCACCCCGAAAAACCACCAACAACAAACATATTATCTAGGCTTGTTATAGGTACTTCCTCCGAACTGCTAATACCAATCGATATCTTGACCGAACAGTACCATACTCCAGGGGTCTTACCCATAGATATCTAACCTAGATGCCGCACGACCTATCCGCGACGGTTGACGCAACGTGTCTGCAGCGCCGCCATCTTGGGAAGGTATTGTCGCTAGTGACACAATGGGCCTCATGATAGAAATCCTACTAAAAAAACGGATCTCGGTCACTAGCCCACGTATCAACACAAATGACAGTTCATTTTGAGGTTGTGAAAAAGTGTTATGCTGTAGTCATCTCAAAGAGGAGTTATCGGGAATCAAAATTAAAGAAAAAATAACGGGAATATTTAAAATGTAAAAATTATTGAAAAAATATACTCCTCAGTTATTTTGCATAGGATACTTTTAACAATAAACTGACATATAATAACCCAACCCAACCAAACAAAGAAGAAAAAACCCAATAATACAGAACAATTAAGAAATAATAAATGTTTTATTCAAATTCATCCCTTTTTTAAATAGTAATAAATAACTTGATTGTGGCAACCAAAAAAGCTATATGGAAGAACATGTGAATCTATGGGCCTGGTCCCTGGACAGGTGTTCACCCCAAAAATGAATTTATTTTTTAATGGCTTACATATCACAAGGCAATTAATTATATATCAGTGTCATTCATACGACTTCATGATTTGCTGGACAACATTTCAAGGGGGGGGAGCACTTAATGTGTAGAGTGAATAATATGTGTGAATACATATTGCCAATCTATTAAAGGTTATCTCAGCATGCAGAAAACTGAATGCAAAGTGCCACACAGCAGCTAATAGCCACTGACCATGAGATGCCCTGATTAATAATATGTATAGTCACATGCACCCTGGTTGTGGGAGTCTTAGTAAAAACATGAAACTAAGAGACATTTTCATTCATATTTTAATACATAACAATATGCAGAGTGAATCTGCAAAATGACAAGAAAAACAGGTGCACAATAAAAGTATACCTTGATATTTATATGAGTAATTATAAATAATATAATTCCACTGCCTACTTGAATTTTGGTGCATTAGGAAAGAGGAGACCTCATAATTTATATACTCACTATGATTATGACACATATTGTATCTGATTCGCAAATAGTGCTAATATTGTTGTACGTATATATTTGGATGATGATAAACATAAAATGTAATGCAATTTGCGTGAAGACTTTGTCAGCATGCCGATTTGTTACATCCAAGGGGGTGTGAGCTTAACTTTTGGTCCTAGCTAAAAATTCAAATACATCCAGTGGGAGTTTTAATGTTAAATTGAAGATTAGATAAGCCTCTAATCGAATGACAAACCCATGTTGCACCAATCAACTGCCTACATATGCAGCACTGATACCATAAACCAGTCAACAAATCATGTCTTCTGTCTACATGTTTTGTATTCATCACTAATAAGCCCAAGATAACTATGTATTGTACAAGTCATATGCTATTTACTTATTTTGTGACTAAAATGAGACTACTGCCAAACACAAAAGGTAACTGTTATCAATCACACTACTTTGTACACAGGTCAGTGCACAACAGCATGTTACAGCAAGATAAAAAAAACTACTCCTTCCATCAGGCGAATGACCATCTCTTAGTATAGTTGCTCAAATACTTAATGATAGTACTCCAAAAAACCCTTTCATCATTACTTGAAACACCGCCTGTTACAATGACATCTACTAAACACTATATATATGTTTACAAGTCAAAATGAATAGACCCTATCATACAAAGTTAAATCAGATAAGGCACGCATTCTGTAGAACATCAATTTGTACAAGGTAGTAACTTGACAGCTTGTATAATGCCTTTCCAAGATGGCGTACCGCTTGACACGTCACATGCGCCGCCGCGCGGCATCTAGGATTAGATATCTATGGTCTTACCCACTAAAGATAATGTAATAACAGATTATTATAACTATAGCTCAATACTTTCGTATATAAGGTACTGTCGCACAGTACATATAAATATTTTACATAAAGCAATATTTCCAGATTTACAAACATTATTCCGACTAAACGACTGCATATAAACACTCGTGATCGTGCGATGGATAAGACTTTTCAAGATGGCGGACCAACGTAACAACGGAAGGTAAGCTCTGCTTTCAAACGGTAATACCCATAATTTATATACTCACTATGATCATGACACATATTGTATCTGATTCGCAAATAGTGCTAATATTGTTGTACGTATCTATTTGGATAATGATAAACTTAAAATGTAATGCAATCTGCGTGAAGACTTTGTCAACATGCCGATTTGTTACATCCAAGGGGATGCGAGCTTTACTTTTGGCCCTAGCTAAAAAATCAAATACATCCAGTGAGAGTTTTAATGTTAAATTGAAGATTAGATCAGCCTCTAATCGAATGACAATCTTCTCTGACGGAATGTGTCTTCTCTGACGGAATGGGAAGCGTGATTGGAGAAAAAAAACAGGAAATTTTGACCATGCGATGGCTAGGTCCTTAGTAACACGATCACAAAATGCACCGAGACCGAGCCTTCGCAATTGCCAAATCAAAAATGGTCACCAGGGAGACATGTTTTGTCCTAAAATCAAACTAGGGACCATGGGGAACCTACTTATGCATTTTGAGAGTTATAAACGCAGTAGTTCTCAAGAAATAGCGATAACAAACTATCACAGTCAAAATTCATGAAAGTCATCTGTCGGCCTTGTATTTCTGATAAGTCCATATATCAACTGGACATAGTCATACATTACGTCATACATTACATCTTTCCTTTCATAGAAAAATAGTTGGATCATTTCCAAAGCATTATTCTGATCAACTGAAAATACACATTTTTAAGTAAAGAATTTTAAGTAAAATTTGTTTCTTTACTGTTATCATAATATTGAATTGATAGTTACTAAATTTACTCATGAAGTTATAATAAACACTAATGTACATGTTATGAGTAATATAAAGTCAATTAACCATGTCAATGAGATAATTTCACTATTAACCTGAAAAAGAACATTGAGTCTTATATGAAACCTAACTGAACCAGTCTTTCAAAAACTAAAACACTAACTGAACTAGTTGTCTTTTAAACTTGAAACTCGTTAACACAAAATCTATTGAACAAAGTCTTTGAAACTTGCTGGCGTTTTGATAATCCTTCCAGAACTGGATAGGCGTGGACTATCCAAAACTGATGTAGGTGGAAGTTGGTTTTGCACGGCCTGACGGGTTTCCTGTGACATATTGCTATCCTGGATGGATGTTTTTGTAGCCAAAGTTTGCTTGGACGGTTGATTACTGGGCGGCCAGCAATGTAAATTAAGGTCAGCTGGTTCTTGGTCCAAGTCTGCCTTTGACCTGGTTGGTCGTAGATGTCTGCAGTTTCGCCGGTATGCCCGATTTCCTGATCGGATTACATAGGACCTTGGGGTCTTATGTTTCTCAATTACTGTTCCATGTTTCCATTCAGATCTACATGTATTTGGATGTTGTTGTAGCAGGACCTGGTCTCCAGGGCTCAGTGGTTGTAGACCTCCACTGGCATGTCGATCATAACTTTGTTGTTGTTTTTTCTGGCGTTTTACCAGTTGTTCCCGCACCTTATCAAATGCTTCAGCCTTGAGTAATGGTAATGACGTCGGTATTGTAGTTTTCAATCTTCTTCCAAGGAACATTTGAGCTGGTGAAAGTCCAAGTTCATCAATATTAGAGTTCCGATATTCTAATAAGGCCAGATATGGGTCATTTGATTTCTTCAGTAAGCGTTTGACGGTTTGAACCGTTCTCTCAGCTTGCCCATTTGACTGTGGATAATGTGGACTTGAAGTAGTATGTTCAAACTGGTACTGCTGTGAGAACTGTTTAAATTCAAAGCTAGCAAATTGGGGTCCATTGTCACTGATTACTAAATCAGGTATACCATACTTTGCCATTTGACTTTTCATGTGACTGATGACACACTTTGCGGTTGTAGATTCAAGTCTCACAATTTCTGGCCATTTTGAAAAATAATCCACGGTCAGTAGGTACGATTCATTATTGTAGTCAAACAGGTCCACACCTATTTTAGACCATGGCCTAATGGGCAACTCTGTCGCGATCATTGGCTCCTTATGGTTTGCGTTATTATGCTTGGCACATATCTCACATGAGTTGACTCGGTCCTCAATGTCTCGTGACATGCCTAGCCAGAACAGTATGTCCCTTGCTCTGTTCTTACATTTCACTACACCAAGATGAGAAGAGTGAATAAGGTCCAACATTTCTTTTTTCATAGACCTGGGCACTACGAGTTTATGAGATTTGTACATGAGCCCATCAATGCACGATATTTCATCGCGAAAGGTCCAATATGAACGTAGCTCAGCTGGTACGTCCACCTTGTTGTCTGGCCATCCGTACAGAACAATATCCTGTAACTTCTGTAACTCATCATCTGTAGCTGTAGCCTCTTTGAGTTGTTTGTATTTCTCTGGTGAAACAGGTAAATATGCAGTCAGATGAATTTCATTAACCTGTAAGTCTGGAACCAAAACTTCTTTTGTTTCTTTCAAGTATGCACGACTCAGATGGTCTGCTAAAAACATGAGCTTTCCTGGCTTGTAAACGACTTCCACATCATAACGTTGCATAGCTAATAACAATCTCTGTAACCTCGGAGGTGTTTGTAGAATTGGTTTTTTGAATATTGCCTGTAGGGGTCTGTGGACTGACTCCACGGTAACTTGTCGCCCATACACGTATTCATGAAATTTCTCGCAACCAAACAGAATTGCCAACGTTTCTTTTTCTATTTGTGAGTATTTTTGCTGTGTAGTGGTGAGTGCCCTCGAGGCATATGCGACCGGTTTTTCCTCTTGTACCAGAACAGCACCTAGCCCTTTGCTACTGGCATCCACTGAGAGGGTAAGTGGTTTACTGCTATCATAGAACTGTAGTACAGGTGCAGCTGAAACCATCTGTATTAGAGTTTGAAACGCTTCTTCCTGTTGTTTCTCCCAATGCCATTCAGACTTTTTCTCAAAAAGACTTCGTAGTGGTGCACTGACCTCTGCTAGTCTTGGTAAAAACTTATGTAGGTACTGCACGAAACCCATTAGGGTTTGGAGCTCTTTTACATTGATTGGTTTCTCCATATTTTGTACTGCTCTCACCTTCTCGGGGTCAGGTTTCACCCCATTCTTAGTCAATAAATGTCCCACATAGGTGACCTCTGTCTGACCTATTACACACTTGTCTTGGCCAAGTTTTACATTGTACTCGCGTGCCCGTTCCAGCACTCTCTGTAGCCTGTGATCATGTTCCTCTTTGGTGGTTCCCCATACCAATATATCATCAACTATGGCTTCTGTCCCTTCAAGGTCTGATACCATTTCTGTTATTACCCGTTGAAATACTTCGGGGGCTGACTTGACTACAAAGGGCAGCCGGGTGAACCGGTACCTTCCAAATGGAGAGTTAAAGGTACACAACTTTGAGCTGTACTCGTCCAATTTTAACTGCCAAAATCCTGAAGTAAGATCTAATTTACTGAAAATCTTAGCTCCGGGCATCCTTGAAACCACCTCCTCAATAGTTTTGAGTGGAAAATGCTCTCGTTGTATAGCTCTATTCAGATCACACGGGTCAATACATAACCTCAGTTTCCCATTAGGTTTCAGGACTGTCACAAGGGAGTTAACCCATTCAGTGGGTTCTTCCTGTTTTACTATAACTCCCAGGTTCTCCATGCGGTCCAGTTCATCTTTGACTTTATCTCTGAGCGATATAGGTACTCTCCTTGGGGGGTGTACTACTAGCGTAACAGATTTATCAAGCTTAATGGAGTGCTCTCCTGGCAAGCATCCTAGTCCTGAGAATAGGTCCTCGAATCCTTCATCAATCCCTGCGGGTACTTTTCCTGCTGAAGTTTGTATTGAGTGTATCCGTTTAATGAGACCTAGTTCCTGGCAAGTAGAAGCTCCTAATACTGCTTGAGCGTTCATGTCAACAACATAGAACTGTACTTTCTGTTCAGGCTTGTTTTGATAGGAACACATCATATGTGTTGTTCCGATACACTTTATCTGATGCCCTGAATATGAACGTAGCGGTGTTTTACATGGCTGTAGTTGCTTGTTGTTCAACTTTTCATACAGTCTCCTCGACAACACATTACATTTGGCCCCTGTATCTAACTGAAATGTTACTGGGTGTTCGTTGACAACTACAGTTTCTACCCACTCTGAATTCTCGACATTGTTTACATCCAGACTTTCACTTATCATTCCGACGAAAAGTTCATCTTCTGTATCAATTTCAACCACATTTCAGTTTTTCTGAGGATTGTTCTTACCTTTTGCTAAACATGCAGTAGCGAAGTGGTTCATTTTGCCACATTTCATGCATTTTTTCCCGAATGCAGGGCAATTCCTTGGTGGATGTTGTCTCGCACACTTTCTGCACGTTTTGTCACCATTGCGGTTAGAGTATCTGGGCGGCGCGTTCGAGTACTTAGCTGACGGCGCATTCCACTTTTGACTCTGGTCTTTCTTGATCGCGTTTATGACAACTCACAACAATTTCTCTCGGACTTTGTTGTACCAAATACAATTGCTTACAGGCTTATTACGTTCTGTTGGAGCAAAAAACCCCATTTTTTCGGGTTTTTCACACTAAAATTAAAATATCAAATAAGCGTAGTTGGGGGATAGAAATATATCAAAATAAAGTTTAAGACTTCTATTTTCTTATTTTGGTAATTATTTTGTAATAAGATATAAATTCCTACCATTGCATGGAGTTCGAAGTGAAGTCGTTTCCAAAAATTCGGCCGCCATGTTGATTTATGTGTCAACAAGTGTGCCAAGTTCAGAATTAAATCCGCTGGCTATTACTGGACCAATTTTTACCATTAATGGCTTAAAATTTAGGAAATATAGTCTAGTTTTTGAAACTGAGTGATCTCTTTTGAAAAAGTATAGGGATCACACTGTAAAAAATATAAATTTGCAAAACAGTGTTTTTTTACCGTGATATCACTTCGCCGCGAACAGGGATCACTCGGATTATGGTAGCCTGGACCTTCATCTAGCGATTGGTAACCAAGGTTTCAACAAAATAACAAGAGCAGCCAGCGGAAATCATTGGATATTTGAATGACTTTTGCCACAATGTTTTGTTCGTATGAGTTATCGAACTTTGCTGCTGCTGCAGGCCGGGTGCAAATCCTCCCGACCCGGTAAACAAAATTGACCAATGGGACATCAGTATGTCCATTCGGAACATTTTGGGGTTTTTATGTTAAATATCAAAGGAAACATTCGATTTTCTTTAGGATTTATATAAAAGTATGTTTTAGAACAAAAGAAAAAACGGGGGGGGGGGGGGGGGAATAGTTGCTGTGGTTAAGAAAATATGTTTGGGGGTATAACAAAAACATTTTCTGAACACAGAACCATACTTTACTTTTCTTAATCTTTTAAGTCACAAATACAAATTATTTTCCATGAAATAAATGAATGAACATTTGATGAGAAAACAATTTTCTCTGTAAAATATCATGATTATACTCCCTCTCAACTAGCCCATTCTTCTTAACTCAGAAAGTTGATTTTGGTCTATATCTTGGTTGTTAAATTCCTTCTGAATGTAAGAACTGCCCTTCTTTATCAATGCAAGGGGGTATTGTTGAAGTGAAAGAAAGTTGTTTTATTTATTTTGTTGAAATTCTTTATATTTTTAATTGTTTTGCTAATTTATGACACTTTTTAAAATCTCTTTTATTTATTTAAGTTTTATTTTACCTTATTTTGGTTTCTTTTTAAGTTGTCAAATTTTTCAGAGGAAGAATAATAATTGTGATTTATTTTATTTAATTTTTAATCTAAATAAATCTTTTTCTAAAAAAAAAAATTATTTTGATTTATTTTCTTTTTAGTTTTTTTACACGCTCTGATATACTGATTTTCATTTTATTTTTGGTAAGTGTGATAAGTTTTATTTACAATCCAATACACTTTTTTATTTGCAGTTTGATAAGTATGTGATGATTGTTTTTACTTTTTTTTCAATACTATCAATGAATTAATTAGATAACAATTTTTATGACCGTTAAATTTTAACATTGATGTTAAAAATAACTTATGCTAGATAATGACAGATTTACCTATTTTTTGTGCTTTTATCTTAATCTTAAGGATAAACTTATAAAGACAAGAATAACCGTGTTTCAACTCTTAAGGCTTATAAAAGGTGAACTAATATCAACAGGAACATTTTTTCTCAAATGATATTGTTTGTAGGAGTAAAAAAAAAATTGGGGGGGGGGGGGGGGGGGGGGGGGTTCACCTTCTGAGAATGTTTGATTTTGGGGTAGGGCTAGGTTTTTATAGAAATACTTGGTGCTGTTAATAGATAGAGGTACAAATATGTGCTAGTTGCATTCTACATATTTCTATCTTTAAAATGATACCTTATACACCATACAATAGTTTATATTCTTCTCGCATTTCATGATTAAACACAAATTTCAGGTTTTATCCAAAATTTTCAAAACGTAGAAAAACAACCTTAAATGTTGCAAAAAATTGTTGTTTTGAGTTAAAACTTGATCATTTGTATGTAGAAATAAGCATTCTTATATAAATTGTCATTTTATTACCACCTGGGAGTAGTTGAAGATCTTTTTGTCCTGAAAAAATGTTATTTTTCGTCTTTTCGGGGCTAAAAATATACCTCTTTGGCAGCTGTATTTTGGAGCTGTTGCTTTCAAAAAAATTTTTTAGGGGAAATATTACATATTTTCTGATAAAACATACAAAGATCAACAAGAAACACCATATAAAAAAAATTCCAGATTTTTTTTGAGCTTTCTGCATCAAAAAAGTCATTTTTTCTGAAATTTTCGATTTCGTCTCAAAAAGGGGCTGCGCAGGGTATTTGATATCAAAATATTAAAAAAAATAATGATCTTAAACCCTAACTGGAATTTTTTTTCAAGAAAATGCATTGTGATCTGTAAAAATAAGGAGATTTGGATAAATTGGGTGATTACTTTTTAAGATAAAGTTCTTCAAAAGTGGTAGTCTAGCAAAGAGGGGTGCCGACACATTTCTCAAAAAAACTAAGTCCAAACGAATAATTCCTCATGTTCAGCTGCCAATTTTTTTTTTATCTGTCCCCACCTAAACTAAGTAAATGTTTCTTTTTGAAGCTTAAGGGGAACTTGGCACCCTACAACAATCAGACAATACATATCATAACCACATTTTCAGATATAAGGCCTCAAACATGCCTCTTTTAGGGACTATTTGCTAAAAACAGAAAAAGGGTCGCTTTTCGAGGTACAAAAATTGATGTAACTTTTGAACCGCTCAACCGATTTCCAAAATTTTTGCACCAAAATTCCTCTTTCTTTGAGTTTTGTCCAAAAAACATGTTTTAAAATGTTTTCTAGGTGGTTCATTTTTTGAGCTGCGGACGAACATGTGCTTCAAACTTTTCAGTTAATGCCGTGAGTGATTTTTTTTCATCATTTGTCAGTGTCCATGTGGTATATATGTCCCTACCTTTGTCTCCTACCCAAATCATGAGGTAGTTGCATCTTTCTTCCTCGTTTTTCTTTGAAAGTGGTCCTTTAAACCAAAAGTCAACGTGGTTTTTAAATGTTTCCCATGCCACCACGAGGTCGGGCGCATCCCAATTCATTTTTGGCGTTCCTTGTGTGTTTCCTGTATCCATTTTGATTTCTCTGTATTCTTCTATGTCTCTTTCAACTTTTTACATTGAAATATACTGTTGATCCTTTATCATGAGGACGATGTTGTCCGATTCAGGTTCTGACACCATGTTGTATATTCAAAACATGACGCCATGCTGACTGCTAGCCAAATTCCTTTATTACCTCTAGAGACCGGAGAGTTCCAGTCATACATTACGTCATACATTACAACAACCAAGAACCAACATGAAATTTGAGAGATCCGTCCAATACATCTTAAGAGATATCGATAACAAACTTTAATTAGTCATTCCAAAATGGCGCGACAAAGGGGAACCTACAGATGAAATTCAAAAGAGATCTAAAAAAATAGCCTTAACAAACTTTACCTTGTGCAATCCAAAATGGCAGTCTGTCGATCATTTTGTTTTTTTTTATTAGTTCCACAATCAGGGACTAAGGAGAACCTACATATATTGAGAGGTCCATCCAGTACCTCTAAAGAAATAGCTATAAAAAAGTTTATTGTAAAAATCCAAGATGGCCACATTATTTTTCAGATCAGAACAAGATCCATCAAGTACTTTCTAAGAAATAGCGACCAAAATATTGTTTACGGACGGCAGATCTAGGAGTTGGGCGATTCGAATAGTCCACTATCAGATGATGGTTTGCTAAAAATGTGGATAGGGCCATGTAATTCCTTATTTCTTCATTTCTACATAAAGCAGTACACTTACATTCTTGAGTCAAAGACTAGTGAGTATTTCAACTCATGCTTAGCCTTTTCTCAACAATGTCCACAAACTACGTGTAAGAAAGATATATAACAGGTGGTGTGGACATAGATACAGATGATACTTACACTTCTACAACACTGGTCTTTTTCTCCATGTACTTTTCTATAGGTCTTTTGTCAAGTTTTCCCTCTAGTTTCTTTACCTTTGAATTCAAATTCTTTTCAGATGTTGGTATTTTCTGTTAATCGACAAACTGACCAGGGGAGAATGTCACATCATATATAAATGATAAACTAACACATTAAATATCATTTCTTTTATTTATAAATTCAGCCTTATAACTGCTGATACTAAATTTGTTACCTTCATCGCATATCAGCTCTTTCCAGCAGATCATTAAAACATGTGAGGCATAAAAAACAGTTAAAACATCAACAATTTTGTAAAGATATAGAATTTGTTTCTGTATGATGTTGATTATTCTCAAAAAACAAATAGAAAATTAATGTATGCATTGGACTATATACACAAGTACAGTGCAGATAGAGATACAATAACAATAAAATATCCCCAACATAAGATGATTTGCACAAAACAGGCATTGCTCCCTGTCAACCCCAAAATAGATACTATCATGCTAGTACAATATACAGTGAGATCATCAGATAAAAATTGACTACATAATGTACACACATAAGTCATCTGCTACTGGAGAATAATTAGCAACTCAAAGAAATCACAAACTTTTGTCTATATAAGTGTCACAATGTCATTTTTATAGCATACATCTTCTGTAATCTTTCCACTTTGCATTAAACAATTGACTTTCTCAAAACTCAAATATAAAGCCCTCAGTATTTGGGTAAATCCAAAACCTAAATGTCATATCTTACATCTACCTGCTATCCAATCATAATGGGCCACAATTGTGTTATCTTCAGCCAATGGGAATGATTCATTAAAATCTTAAAATAAAGCTTTACTTAAGTTTTATATTGTCAAAATTACCAAATTCCATGTCAACAAACAAAGTAGAAACAAATGCATACAGTTTTCTACTACAAGATTACCCATGGTAACATCAGGTAACACAGTTATACTATGTACATGTCAGTAAATAGCTACCAGAGAGTCTCATTATCAAGCTGTATGTTGTCTCATTATAAACCTGTATGTTGTCTCATTATAAACCTGTATCTTGTCTCATTATAAACCTGTATCTTGTCCATATATTCTAATTCCTTGATTTCAGGGCTCACATTGGTAAAAGCAATAATCTTTGTAGCCTCAAGTCAAATTTCATGATGCATGGTTCAATGCTCCATTATCATTGCAGTTTGCATTTTTGGGAAGTCGAGAAACGGTCTTGTCTGTGCTGACCTTATTGCGTCCTTTGGCGAGACACTATCCAAAATGCATGGCATGTGACAGGCCTAATGTATGTTGTTCATTGAAGTAGCCAATGGACATTGCCTCAAAATGACCCTAGCTGTTCATAGGCGATAAACACAAGAAACTAAATATTGCTAATTATTCTGTGTGACCTTTGAATGTAAAATTAAATATGACTACTCCTTCTATCTTTTCCTACAACGTAAAAGCTGCCATTTTAAAAGTTGAGATATGTTGTAAATGAATTTATATAATGAAATGTATGTAGTCATTTCTACACAAGATTTGATGATTTTTGTTCTGCATAACATAAAATATAACACACCATAAAATGTTGAGGAAATCAGATACCTACCAGATATATTCTCTGTGATGCTTACTCTTCAAATACAGCTTTTATAAATTAGAAACGAAGAATTTGTATTAAAACATATCACGGTAAGGTAATTTTTTCTTTAAATGACATTTGTTCAATGGTTTTTAAAAACATAAATAAAAAATAATCAATCATTACATTTGGGAAAGTAATATTTTCACAAATTCTTTTTACTTTTCACCATATTAAGGAAATTTACAACCTTAGTTCAGATTATTATGAGGTAACCAGATACTATGAGGTTTATAACATATTCTATTTAGTTCTGTTGTTTCTACTGTTAGAAATTTTCTAGATTAAGTCTACAATGATTTTAACTACATTTCTTGACACTAACATCATTTTTATTGCATAGGAACTGATTTGAGGTCATGATTAGATTTATTTATTCTACAGCCAAATCCTCACAATACATTTAAAGAGGTTGAACAGTGATTATCGGTAATGCAGGTAAAATACAGGTCTGTTACATATATACTGCTCCAAGTTGGTTATCAGGTTTCGTCTTTTACATATATAGGGATATACAACAATTTGCTTTTATACTAGCATAAACAATAAAAACAATCTGTTCAATACATATGTATTCCTTATGAAATAGCTTGGTTTTATCAAGGGTCTAACTACATCATGTATGTGGGAAATTCCTGTATCTTTAGTGCTAAGTTAATTTCTGGAACAGCCAAAGCTATATACATATCTGCATCCTTTATCACCTCATTCTAAAAATGTACAAAAAGTGGAAGGACACAACAATGGTGATCTTATAGTGTTCAGCAGATATTTGGTGTGAAAGATTCCTGGTTTTATCCATAGCACCAGTGCTATTCTGAAATAATTTTTTCTTTATTCATAATCATATATTGAGAAAGGTAGCATCCACCTTTAATTAAGAGACAGGAGATTGTCTCCCTTTGATAATTTTGTCTACTACAGAAGGAAGCAGTGCCAGGTTTAAAGGTATTACACTAGTAACAACCTTTAAATATATCAAAACAAAATCTTCTCAAAAGGTGAGGTTTATAGACTTCATTAAATTTTATATACCATTCTGATATTAACATGCTGTTTCTCTGCTATGGAAATATTGTGCTTCTGTTTAATAAGTTTTTTCACAAAAAAATAATTTTAGTCAAAAATTTACAAAATCCTACAAAATATGATTTTATGACAACAGTTACTAAATTAAAAGGTCAAGTTTTTGCTGTTTTGATCAGAGATAGTTGAGTTAATCATGTGACCTTTCGGAACCTCATTTTAACCCACCATTTTGATATGCTTTCTTACTATGTATAATTATGTAAATAGCCAAAACTTAATTTGCCAGCCATGTTTCAATTCTTACTTTGTAAAATGGCCTCTTGTTTTATGCTATACATGTGACAGAGTGAAATAAATGAATTAGAAATAATCTGAATCCAAAATTGAATGCGCAAAGACATTGTTTACACTCTCCAAACAATAATATGAATTAGTGTTGGGTCGCTCCTATTTTATTTCAATTTTTTGACGTCAATCAAACTGTTATGCAAACTTTAAAATATCATAATTAACACACAATTTTTAACAGATATTTAAATGTCATATTGCTTTTTATCAGTTATGAAATGAATATCTAACCATTTAGTCCCCCTTCAATGAGAAAACCTTTTAAAGAAATTTCTTTCTTTTTTAAAAGTAATATTTCAATAATTTCATATTGGGGTTTGAAGTCCTGCATTGTTCAATCTTTTATAAGTAATCATCTGAGTTACTGATATATTGATTCAATGATGAAATGTAGATTGGTAACTATTCATTATTTCTTTTTCTATTAATACAGTGAGTCTTTTGAAGTCCTATGAGGACAAAACACATTTATGGTTCAATTTGATTCACTCTAATGCATTATTTGACTTAACTGTCAAATCTACTTCTACTATATATATCTAATTCTTAATTTGTATTGAGGAGTAAAGAAAGTGTCTCAATCAAGGTAGGCGGTAGTATCATATTCCTGCAATTTTAAACAAGAGTCAGAATCAGTTTCATAAATCCTTAGAAATTGGTACCAAAGTACCAAAGTGAGTAACACACAGATTTATATAGAAACTGTGATATAAAACATGGTATCTGTTGTCTAAAGGAGATTAACATACATAAAATAGAAAATTGTTCTCTACAATTGCACAAAGTATTGATGATGTTGAGAAACAATGAATCAGTATAATACTAAGATCCAGTTCACAACATCTGTTTCACAAAATGAAATTATAGCGTCTTTACAAGTGACATTCAATGTAATCAGGTCTAATTCATGCTTCCAAGATTTCCAAGATCTTAAAACCAAGCAACAGAAAAAATACTGAATTTTCAAAAATACACATTCCTTTCTAATGATATTTTCTCATGAAATTCATATAAACCTGAATAAAGCAACAGCTTATTTAAATATATTCAGCAAACACCACAGAAATGGTATGAGGAGATAACCCTGTGACAAATTATATATCTATTCACATCATAATTTGCATACAAAATCTAAACCATACGTTGTAAAAAAAATTGAAAAATAGTCATGACAAGGTTTGAAATCATCTCACACACTCATTCATCTTGATTTATATGACTGTACAGGAAGTTCCCTCCAATTACACATTCAAACTTCAATCTTTTATTAATTCTTAATGTAATATTTTTCAGAGTTGTCATATTGTTTAATTTATAAACTGACAATAAAAAATTAACAAAAAACTTTTTTCTTTTGTCAGCATTTCTCAGAAAGTGGCGCCTAGAAGTGCAACCACACAACACAACAAAATGTCATTTCTCACAGCTGTAACAATATGTGTGCCTTTAGTGAAGTTTTGACACTCTGAGTCATAATGACCCGAAATTTATAAAAAAACAAGTTTAAGTTTGGGTAATGTTACCTTAGCAACAAACTTATGCAAACATTCTTAACAAATTTTACATCAATTGAAGAAACTCTGGACATTTCTCAACTCCAGCAGGGACAGCCTCTAATTCAAATACTTCACTTGGTGTGAAAACTGAAATTCATGAATACCTGGTGTTTCTATATAGAATTATGCATTTCTGGACTGTATATAAATTCAAACTTAATCACAAACAATTAATATATATTACTTTTATTACAACACTTTTCTTAAATAAATTGAATTCAATATATTATAATTGAGTTAAGCTATCACTGAATATTCAATTTCTTTTCTTGAAAAATAAATACAGTAAGCTCTGTACATCTATTATATACACAAAATTTCTGAATTTACAACAACAGGACACAGTATCTCCATCTCAACAGTTTTCTTAAGAAAACAAATGTTAATGCATGAACAGGTGTATGAATGGTATAGTGGAAATCATAATACTGAATGGCACATAATTGTTTCCATTCACAATGTCCCAACTTTCATTCCGTCTGCCTTTACATTTCACCAGTAACTATTGAGATATTCAGAATTTTAATCTATCATCTAACACAAATGCTTTTAACAAGAAAAAAATATATATCAGGATTCAGAATTTTCACTTACCCTTATTGGAAAAGTGTTGTATGACTTTCTATCAAAACATTTAATTCCATAGCTGCTTAAAATTAACAAGGTTTTGTTTCCAGATAATCAACAAGAAGGATGATATAGAACAGGCATTGAAAAAAACACATGTAGCACAACCAATTCCACATATTCTTGTACTCACACTATTACTACACACACCTATCAAACACACATTCGTGTCCACACACTATTACTACATACACCTATCAAACACACATTCTTGTCCACACACTACACACACCTATCCAACACAAATTCTTGTCCACACACTATTACTACACACCTATCAAACACACATTCTTGTCCTCACACTACACACACTTATCAATAACACATTCTTGTCCACACACTATTACTACACACACCTATCAAACACACATTCTTGTCCACACACTACACACACTTATCAAACACACATTCTTGACCACACACTACACACACCTATCAAACACACATTCTTGTCCACACACTATTACTACACACACCTATCAAACACACATTCTTGTCCACACACCTATCAAACACATTCTTGTCCACACACTACACACACCTATCCAACACACATTCTTGTCCACACACTATTACTACACACCTATCAAACACACATTCTTGTCCACACACTACACACACCTATCAAACACACATTCTTGTCCACACACTACCCACACCTATCAAACACACATTCTTGTCCACACACTATTATTACATACACCTATCAAACACCACTATTACTTCACACACCTATCAAACACACATTCTTATCAACACACTATTACTACACACACCTATTAAACTGTCCAAAGTTTGTATTTAACTTGGTGAAATTATTGTCAATCACATAAATATATGTGAATGACACAAATTTGCCATTTTCAATAGAAGTTGATAAAAAAGTATTGGGAAAACAGACAATATCACTAGTAAGATTGTTTGTATAGTTCACTTGTTTTTTACTTCTTGTAAAAAATCCACAGTAACTATAAATTGTAAATTCAAGGACCACAACAAAGTAAAGAAAGATATGAATGTTGAGCCAAACACAAATCAAAAATAGTGTCCTGTGACGAATCCAGGAAGTATGTCAGGCATAACCTACCGTTATCATTCACAAAGATACGTAAACAACTGGAACTGAGAGATTTCACTATGGTGTATATGTCTATTATGTAAATTGTCAGGTATCACTGATTCTGTCTAGTGAAACCATACAATACAGTTGAGCTACATAAATCAAAATATCACCAGTCAGATTGCCTTTCTCTCCTCCAAGCGCTAAACAAACCATGCACATCCAAGAATAGATAAAAAAAAAAAATAGATAAAAAAGTCTCTCTGCCAACTGATGGTAGTCACTTCAGTAATTTTCTAGAATGAAAATACATCAAGCCTTGCAGCTAGTATATTTTATCTAATTGAGCGTCTGCTGCAGCAGTAATCAAGCTTAGTAAGTATAGAAAACGTAGTACACAACCAGCCATACTAATGTAAAGAATCTATAGCACTCCATAAGTCTCTACCCAACAAACCTTTAGTTCCTTTTGTCAGGTCTCTCATTCTAGCACTAGACATTTTCTCTCTTCCCAGAACAATTAAATCAACCACCAAATGTTGCACAGCTTCCCACATGTATAAATAACAGACGTGATTGATGAAGGACAGTCACAAATATACTGCAGAGTGATGACGATGACAATGACAATGATAGTGATGATGACTCATGTTGACGATAAATGATGATGTTGATGAGAATAATGTATCATAGAAGTTTATCCCAGTTAAAATCGTCTTCAATATCATCCCGAAGCTGGTACTGTGCTGTCTGTGTTGGCTGAACAATAACAGCCTGTGATGGCCGTGGACTGTATCCTCCTCCCTGAAACACAAAATGGTAGTGATAAAGAGTGATAGTCTTATAATGAATTGTTAACTTCTATTATCTTTTGTTATAACTGCACAAATAACCCATACGTAAGTTTTTTTTTTTTCTGTCAACAATCATTAATAACATGTGTGAACTGTGAGGACAAACCTGATACAATTAGTAGGGGAGGTAATCTCTATATCACAAGTTGATGCCAAGAGAAGTTCCTTTATATTTTCATTTCTTAGATTTCGGCCTTAACATTCCAACCAGACAAAGTTGCTTGAAAAACAAAGGACAAACTTGCAGCATCCATTGACATAAACGGAATAGTGAAATTTCTTTGTAAGGACAAAGACATTGGGGTAATGAATGACATAGATTTAAAACTGATCTGTGAGAAAGTTGATAGGAAGATTATTGTAGATTGAATAATGACCTTTGAAGTGGTTAATGGGAAGGTTACATACCGAAAACCCGAGGCTGATATGTGTGAAGGTTGATGGGAAGGTTACATGTGTAGATCAAAGACTGATTTTTAGAAAGATGATGGAAGGTTACAAATAATAGACTGAGGACTGATCTGTGGAGCAGTTGATGGAAGGTACATACTGAAGATAGCTGGCTGATCCTCTGGGAGGTTGATGAGAAAATTATGTACCACTAAGCAAGGACTGATGTGTGGGGCAGTTGATGTAAAGTTACATTCTGTTGAGTGCAGACTGATCTCCCGAGAGATTGATGGCAAGATACATATTGTAGAATGAAGACTGACCTTGAGGGAGGTAGATGGGGAAATTACTCACCGTGGACCGTGGACTGATCTGTGGGGATGCTGATGTAGATGTGATTGGAAGAGTGAGGTGAGATCCACTGCTATTATTCAATGATGTGATTGTCGAGTTTGTATCAGAGTTGTAGTCCTGTTTAACATTAACTGAAAATAAAAAAAGAAATAAACAAAAATGTATCGCTTGTCTGGATATTTAAGTCAATATGCCATTTAAAATACAGAATATGTCACTGTAAATAGTGTACTCTCTCAGTTTTTGAAGCAGAATCAAGGATATGAGGATATAGCAATACATATCTTTTAATCCTGTGGACAGAAACTCATAAAACTTTGAAAAGATGCCTCAAAATTAAAGAATCTTACATATTCTTATTTTTAATCATAGCGACATTATCATTGTCCTATGAAATTGATGACTATACTTTGCTTCATTATTACCCCACATAAGATGATGATGCCACCCATTGTGAGTAGTGTCATAGTGTTAGCTTTCTCTCCCATGTGACACAGTTAAATCATTCCTAGTAATCATGCGAGAAATTTATCCTTCATACCAGTTAATGGATTACTGGGTGGAGTTTGTGGCAGACTTGTTGTAGATTGGTTGAAGAAGTTATTTAAAGATGAAGCAAGGTCCTGGAACTGTTCTGGATTAAGAGACCAGTTAGAATGGTCAGCATTTTTCATTGTGTCCATCAGACCTAGAAATAAAAATTACAATTTACATACTCAGTTACCATCAGCCATGAGTTCAAATAATTGAATTACATATTCTTCCATGTTGTATAAAAATGCACTTCAGCAGCATACAGGTTTTAAGTTAAAAATGTACAAGTACAGAATGTTGTGTTAACACCTCCATAAAAAATAATGATTTTTCAGTAATTCTGTAGACGCTTATTGTAAAACAATCAGGGGCATTTAAAGAGGTATCTCAAATATGAAATAAATTGTTTGATCAGTTAAAACTGACTAAATCTTTAACCATTACATTAATTTGTAAACCCAGTAATTATATAACAATACCATTTAACAAATCAATTTTTGTTGTGACTGATTAAGTAGTTTGGGAGGAGATGATATGATGAGCCAAGGTTTTTTAACAATGAGCGACCTGATTTTGTAAGCATGGTAAATATTTTGAAACAAAACTGAGATGCTCATCCTACAGTATATACAGTACCAATAAGTAACCACTGTAAGTCCTGGTTAACAATAACAGTATATATTCTGGTCTGTAAACTTATCCTATCACTGTACATTTCTTTCCTTGAAATTACTCGACAGTTTTTCTAGTACTTCATACAACACCAGGAAACTGAAAAAAGAATGACTTACCTTGAAATTGAGATATATCAATATTTTGGAAGTCATAGTTTCCTGATCCTGCCAAACGCAGACTTTCCTTTAGTGTGTCCACATTTTGAAGCCAATCTGTCAGGGAGCCTCCTAGTGATGTAGTTTGACCTAGAATGACAGGAAAGATAGATGCAAACTTATCAGCTACAAACTGTCCCATACTCCTATTTATAAATGACCTGATTATCACTATAAACAAAGATAATCCTTGAAGAAGGTGATGGTTTTTCTACTTTTAAACTAAAACCGATGATTTTGAACATATTTTGATAAACCAAAAAGCCCTGAAGGTACTTTCTTCGCAAACATTTTTATTTCACCTTCCTATTTGGTTCTGCAAACATAAAAATGTTGAAATGTTGATTTGATCTACCAGCCCATTGACAGCTAAGGCCTTTAGGACCAGACTATATGAATTGAAGTAAAAGAAAGGAAAAACTAATATAAAGTTAAAACGAAAGAAATGAATTAATTATATACAGTATATTTTATAATAAAAAATGAGCTAACAATGGTGTTGGTTCATAAAAAGAATGATTCAAAATTTATTAAAAACACTTGTTAAAGTCTCAATAAGCGTTTTGAGAATGTGTGCAGTTGTTTACATAGTTGTACATAAACAATTTCATAAAAAAAATGGTTATTATTGCATCATGAAAAGTTGAAGACAGAAAATGAAGAAAAATGAGATTAATCCGTAGAAATCGTAAAGCTTTATTTATAGCAAAACTCAAAAGGGAGTAGAATTTGTCCTTTAATACATGGTACAACATCAAGTCACAAGGTCTCTTGGACTTCGAAAAGAAAAGGTAGCCGATGTCATTTATCCCCTGTGACATAGAAATTTCATGAAGAAATTTCACAACTCTTAGTCCAAGAAAGTTACTTAATACATATAGCTATTGCTTTCTTATTAAGTAAGAATTGGTTTGAGGATTTTAACATATTTGACCCCAGTGACCTTGAAAGTGGGTCAAGGCCACTCATTCTGCCTCTTGCTGGCCGGACATCATTGTTGTTTAATTAAATGAGAGAAAATGACAATGGTTAACAGAAAAAGATGCCAGATAAAGAAGAAATGCTTCGTCATAGCTTGATTATGAAATCATTGACCTGAGTTGACGATTTATCATAATGTAGTACTATTCTAAACACAAAGGTAAAATATATGTATTTCCAAGCAAACTGTTGCAACTGAATACACAAATCTCATGCTTGATAAAGCAAAATAATCAAGCAAAATAACCTGGCAAAGTAAGGTATTTCCCTTCTATAAAATATTTAAGCTTCCACAGGTAATGCTTCACAATAAGAAGCCTTTTAAAAGCTGTGGATATTTAGTTATCAAAACAAGTCAGTTATTGTGAAAATCTACCTCTTGAACTGACAGTATTAAACATACAATAATTATCTTTGTTTAGAACTTTATGTTAGTTATTGAGTAAAAGGTTTATGATTCACTATGATAATACCCAAATTATTCAGGATATATTTCGCTATAAAGATCTCATAATTTACTGTATATATGGATTGTTTGTTACTGAAATGTTCAGATCTTTATATACTGATACAGGAGTGAAGTCAATCATGATGAAGTTTTCAGGAAAAAAAATCCAAGGTGTCAGTGACATAACAGGTAGTGAGTCATCATTTGTAGTCATGGAGAGCGAAGAGTGACAAAACTAGTATAGATCTAAAACCAAACACTGCTGGTTAACAGGTGTATAATCAAGAAGGAAATCACACAATGTAAATACAGGCAACAGAAAGAGTGACAGGTTGATTTTATACCTACCTGGACAATAACAATTTCTTACTCTCAAACTTTTAAAATCTAAAATCCACACTGAGAGTGACAATTGATATGCAAAACATAAATTAACAATTCTCCTAAAAGAATGGAAAAATCTCTATTATGTAAAGTTAGAAGGTGTGAGGTTGATATATATATATATTTTTTTTTTTCGCAAATACACATATTTAATTAATCTCTTTTTTGCTACAAATCAATTCCATATTGCATTTAGATTTAACATAAGTACTTATATGTGAGAAAAAGCAGCTTTCAGCTTATTGTAATGATTACTCCCCAAGTAAAACATTAGTTTGACTGCAAGTGGTTTAGATGGAACAATAACAAGTGAATGGACCGAATGATGGGTTACAGATGCCAAAAGGTTAGCAGTGTTCTAAAGTACAAAGCAGTGTCTTGGTATGTAGCAAAGGTCATGACCTTTACCTAGGTTCGCAGATCCATTCAAGAGCTTATTAATGTCAGGTTCTGTCAAAGAATCGGTGTTTCCTTGTCCTACAATAAACACACAGTTGTAAGTAAATATTTGTCTATGTAATTATCTATCCTTGCCAAGGAATCACCTAATTAATGTTACTTTTCAATTTAAAATTCATCTAATCAAGACATATGAAAGCATTGTTTTGACAGCCTTTGCATGGCATGCAAGTCATAAGATGTGTGACTTATACCCATTTGTGAGCCTTTTGTTTCCAAATTTAGGTGATTCAAGAAAGAGTATTTATTTGACTGAACTATTGATGTACAACACTATATTTACCAAGATAAGGACTACAAGAAAACCAACTAGATATCAGATCAACAATGTACATATCACAATTAATTACAAAAGTGTTAAGAGTTAGAATCAACATCTGCACCATATGTTTCACATTTGTAGCTCCATCATTCTATAACCAAAAAACAACTTTCAGTTACGACACATACCTGTATCAAACTTCCTGGAAAGCTTGACCTTGTCAATTATCTCTTTAATCTTATCATAACCCCTGTGTCATACTTCACAGAAAAGCTTTACTTATTAATTTTCTACCTAAACTTATCATAACCTGTGTCACAGAAAAGTTTTACTTATCAATTTTCTATTTAAACAGATCATAACCTGTGTCACACTTCAGAGAAAAGCTTTATTTATCAATTATCTCTTTAAACTTATCATAACCCATGTCAAACTTCCCGTGTAAGAATCAAACAAACAAAAAATGTTAAGTCTCATTTTCTAGAGGAGAGAGAGAGGGAGAGAGGGAGAGAGAGAGAGAGAGGGAGAGAGAGAGTATTTATTTATCCTATAAAATTATGGGGCCAACACATTAACTTTTCCTCAAAGTCAGGAGGTGGGCTTATTACATTAAAATTGTTCATTTGAACATCAGTTTTATATAACTACTTGTTATCAATTTAATAGTTCGAATTTTCAAAATTGTGCTCATATGTGTGTACTTTTTAATGTATGGTTAGGTGAAAGCCTTTTCAAATCAGATTAACACATTTTAAAGCCCATTCAATTGAAACCTATTGTTTGATCATATATAATTGTATGGGACCAAAGAGATAAATGGTCGTCAGTTTGAAATGAAATAAAGATGCCATCCAATTTCTTCCACAACCAAGTCTATGATTAGACTATATAAAATTCAATAATACCTGATCCGTGATGAAGAACATAATATATATAATCTGTGACCTTAATGTAACCTTGAATGCTATATCTTTTCCAGCAACTGACATTTCAAATATTCTTTCTGACAAATCACATTTAAACTTCTATAAACTGGTAAGTTAAATTGAAAAATTGTCACGACAGGAAAGTGGCCAATCTCATGACTCTCACCCCAAACATTAGGATATCTCAAAAGAAAAGTTAACAACTTCAGAGGAGAAAAAAAATAAAAGAAGAGAGACCTCATGTAATAAAAATAAAAATACATGTATTTTGTAATTGTTTTGGGGAATACATCAATCAATGTTACATAAATCAAACAGATTAATACACAACTGATGGACTATATTCAGACTTATGCCGAACATCCAATCAAGCTCAAGATATGACATGCATACCAAGGCACCAATATAAACATTATGTCCTAAGTATCAAGAAAATCCTTCTAATAAGTAAAAAGTACTGAACTTGAAATATAAACATAAAAAAACACTGGCATCCACCTTGTAGATAATATTGTGCTCAAAATGAAACCAATTTAGGGTAGGGTATTTGCAGTTATTGTCTACATCTATTTGGTTTTGTGGTGTTAATCATGGCCTGAAATATGTAACAAAATGCATCAAAAATTTATTCGGGTATAAATTTCCCAAAATGCACTAAGTTTCCCTCCAAAACAAAAAGATGTCATGCATGTCATACCAACTCATGCATGTCTAAGCATCATACCAACTCATGCATGTCTAAGCATCATACCAACTCATGCATGTCTATCTACATCTCATACATCATGCAAGTTCAAATACACAATACAAACTTCAGGGTAAACAGTGTCTGCATATAGATCTCTATCAATAGATCCCAGACCCTCATTCTCAGCTGCATCAAGTTTTTTTTTAAAAATAAAAACATTTGCTTTTCTTGGATTTCAAAATATAATTTATAATCACAGGCTTCCTGTGGAAAATTACCATTACTAATATTGTTAATATAAAACTTGATAGTAATTTTCCTACATTGAGTGGGCCATACTATTGATCTATAAATAGAATCTAGTTCTATATATAGACATCTATAAATAGACAAGTTAGTGACCTGGTGGTCCCCCTCCGCCTTCAAACATGGATTTGTACAGACTCCTAAAGGATGCACTAAGATCTTCTATACCATGGTGGCTGTCCATAAATGTTGGCGGTGGTGGGGGAGGAGGCTGCCTATGTGTCTGGGAGGTCTGAAATAAAGAGGAATCTCAGAGATAGGTTAATGATCAACAAGATGGTTATATCATGAAAAAATGCTGTAGTATGTAAGCAACAATTAATGTCATCATTTGTGCAATTTTTTGTAGAATAAAACACAATGTTACGTCAATATCATGACTTCTTTAAATTTGTCGTGAATTGCTGATATATTGTTTAGCGCCAATATTATATTGTGTACATTATTGTTATGATGACGTCATCGAGTAGTTTTAGAAATTAGATTTGTACAAGATGACGTTGGTGTTTGTTGCTTCTGTCAATACATCGTTTTATTAGTTATTTATTCTTGAAATTGTTGGTGCCGTGACTAGGATAAAAACACAACGCAATGGAGAAGCTGAAAGCATTAAGGGTCGGGAATCAATCCACAATTACCTGTGCTTTTCATCGTATTGAAGAGTTTCTAGAAGGAGAGAATGACGAAGAAACAACACAGAGACTACTGAATAGCATCAGAAAGAAAAGAGAAATCATCGTAAAGTTAAACAAACAGATACTGGACATCGCATCGCCAGAAGAAACCGAACAGGAAGTTACGGAGACAGATGAGTATCACACAAATTTAGATATTGAACTCTGTAGATTAAAGAAACGCTTAACCGTAAATTCTCAATCTGATGCTTGTGAAATCACCAAAGTCAAACAAAATATGGAAATCAATTCAAATCTCAATCCAAATGCTAACTCATTCGTTCATCAGGAAAATGTAAGACACTCTTATCAGAATTTAAGCTCAATTACACGCTCGCATAGAAGTAACGCCAGCCAAATCAGTATGCCATTTAGTGGATATTCCTCGCACAAACTCCCAAAATTAAGCTTACCAAAGTTTTCCGGAAGTTTATTGGAGTGGCCAAGTTTTTGGGATTCCTAATTACAGTAAAGCGATCTCAATTTTTCTTGAAAGATTTGGTTAAGATCACAAAATCTCTCAAACCTATATTGTTAGAGGTATCATCACCAGAAAATACTTCACAGAGCCTGAGTGAATTTTACGTTGAGTTCTTTTGGATTGCTACTTACCCCAGTCATATTAAACAAATTGCCCGGAGAAGTGCGAAAAAATATCACCCGAGAAAATGAATCTACAAATTGGCAGTTACCAAAGTTACGGAATTGTATGTGTCATGAACTAAAAATAATGGATGCAGATTACTCTGTTGATTATGTTAACAGAAAACTATCGTACACAGCCACCTTTATTATTCGTACAAAATCTCGTAATGACTATGTGTGTTGTGTGGAGATGTACATGCCCCTGCTAACTGTCCAACCTTTACAGACGTGAATAAACGAATTGAAATTTTCAAACAGAAGAGACTTTGCTTTAATTGTTTGGGAACACATAAAATTTCAGAATGTCAGTCGGCAAAAAATGTAAAAATTGTAATGCTCGTCACCACACAAGTATCTGTAGAAAAAAATGTCGTTCCAAGGACAATCCCGTTATCAACAGAGGAAATGAAATTTCTGAAAATCAATCAAATAAATGCACAGTCAAAAAGTCAATTCAGATGCTTACCGGTACTGAAGTAATGTACACATCTGCGGAAACAGATAGTTCACACGTACTTTTGAAAACCGCGGTTGCACCAGTTTGGTTCGAAAACTGTATCGAGGGAAACATTTAATTTGACGAGGGTGCACAACACTTGTTTATAACTGAAAAGTTGGTGAAAAAGCTTGATGTGAAAAAATCGGGAACGGAAACTACATATTGCCGGATTCAGACAAAATTGAGACAAAGTGCGTCATCTCAAGTGCAGAGTAATCGAGATACAAACAGTTACAAAGGAAATGATACCGACAGACGTCTTCAAAGAACTGACTATCACAGTTTCACTTAGCGTATGCTGAACACAGATTTGCAACCTGCCTCATCTGAGAGGTTTGAAGTTAGCACACCCACTCCCGACAGGAGATTCATTTGACATGTCTATTCTAATCGGAGCAGATTATTATTGGCAAAGACCACTTTATCAGAGGAAACAGACCTACTGCTGTCCATTCGAAAATTGGATATTTACTTTCCGGTCCAGTTGGTGTCAATAATCGTTTTGCAGTTTCAAAACAAAAAGCCTTCATGTTGAATGTTGTTTTATCACATAAAAACGAAGAATGCGACCTTGAAAAGTTTTGGGAAATACAAACGCTCAGAACGGTAATACCCGAAAAATCCCAAAAGGAAACATATTTAGATGAGTACGGACAACAAGACAGTCGCAAAACGAAGAACTGCAAATGATGTAAGCTAAAGATCCAGTTATGCTACAGACATTCGGTAGCATCATTGCAGAGCAGGAACACCGAGGATTTATCGAAAAAGTGGACAAAGAGGAAAATGATGTCATGTGGTAAAACCCATTATATACCTCACCATCTCGTACGAAAAGAATCGTCTACTACACCACTGAGGATCATTTACATCTGTACTTGTTGCCAATCTTCTGACACACCAAGTTTCAATGACTTTTTGCGAAACGACCCCCCAGATTTGAATGATATTTTTTCAATATTGTTGAGGTTCAGGATGAAGAAATTTGCAGTCTCTACAGACATTGAAAAGGCTTAATGTTAAAAGGAGGATTCAATCTACGTTTATGGGCTTCTACCGACGACAAATTGAATGCCATTGCACGGGAAAACGCCGTACACAACAAAGATGACTTAGTTAAGATACTAGGATTACGTTGGAACACTAAAACTGATACTCTTTGCTTCTCTGTTAAAGAAATATCCACCGGTGAAAATCAGTTAATCACAAAAAGAGAAATATTAAAGCAATCATCGAAAATTTACGGGCAAGATGGTAATACAAGAGGTATTGAAAAACGGCTCTGACTGGGATTCTGTGCTCCCAGAGGAAATTCAGAATTTGTGGATCTAAATCAACAAAGATTTACAACGCATCAATGAAGTACAGATTCCAAGATTTTACTTTTCGGAAAATATGGATGCCATTCAGAACGAAGATGCTACATTGCACATATCCGTTGACGCCAGTAAGAAAGCGTACGGAGCCTGTCGTTATATATCACAAGGACAACAAACTAAGCTTGTCATTGCGTAAAATTGTAAAACCTTTCGTGAGACACCGCGTTATGGAAATTCAAAGTCTAACCAAAAACAATTCATGGATGTATTGACCTACAAACGACAACCCGGCATATATTCTTTCCAGAGGAACTACATGGAAACAGTTCGCAAACAATGCTCTTTGGAACAACGATCTGAGATGGATACATAACGAAGGAAAATGGCCATGCTGGAATTCACCGGAAAGTCACATTTTAACGACAATGGAAATCATGGATGTCGGACGCAGGGATGGGAGCCATACTACTAAAGTAAACTCAAAGGACAAGATTGTAACAAATGCAGAAGGTGTAATAAATTTGGAAAGATTTTCCACCCTTACCAGAGTGCTTCGTGTAACGGCTTACGTCAAGTGATTTATTGAAAATTGCAAAAAGCCACATGAAAGATCAACCAGACCATTTTCAACAACGGAAATTCACAATGCAAGGTTTACTTGGATAGAAAGTGTACAAAACAGTGAATACAGAACTGTAAGAGAAACTTTAAGTTCAAAGTCAAACAACGCGCTGATATGACAGCTTAGGCTTTATCTAGATGAAGAGAAATTCATTCATTGTGGAGGTCGCATAAACAACGCCCCACTTCCTTTTGACGTGAAATTTCCGTACTTACTTCCTCAAAAGCATAGATTTAAGACTTTTGATTATGGACACACATGAAAGAAATATGCATGCCAGTAAAGGAACAACAATCACGCTGTTACCTCAGAAATTCTGGAACCAAGCTGCATGTCAGGCTGTTGGAAATGTGATAAAGAACTGCGTGATATGCAAGAAAATTACAGGAAACATATACTCTACACCAGAACAAGGATCGTGTATGTGATGATTTTCCATTCTTGGTTACAGGTGTTGATTTAACGGGAGCATTACACATTAAGGAAAATGGACAGGACAGAAAAGCCAACATTTGTCTCTTCAGGTGCGCAAACATGTGTGCTTTTCATCTCGAACTAGTGAAGGATTTATCCGAAGAAATCTTTTTATTAGCATTTAGACGGTTCATAAGTAGGAAATCAAAACCACAGGTTATGATATCAGACAATGCAAAAACATTTTAAGCAGCATCTCAAAAACTTGGGAGAATCGAACACATTGAAAGATAATTTCCGATTATATAGTACTACGTGGAAGTTCATTCCCATGGGAGCACCTTGGTATGGAGGGTTCTGGGAACATTTAGCTGGACTCACCAAGACTTGCTTAAAGAAAGTTCTCGGATGTGCATTTGTCACCTATGATACGCTGACTACCATTGTAACAGATATGGAAGCAACTATGAATGATCGTCCTCTAACTTATGTTAACTCTAACATAGACCATTTATCACCGTTGACACCATCGCAGCTGCTATACGGAAGACAGGTCAGTTCATTGTTATATCCTGTACACAACGAAACGTCGACGATATATTCAAAGAACAGTCACATGAGAAACTCAACAAACAGTTGGAAAGAATATGTCTACTCATTGACCAATTCTGGAACAGATGGCGGCATGAATACCTCACTTCTTTAAGAGAGTTTTACTGAGTATCTGGAAAGCCGAAGGACAATGTGATACGGAAGGGAGATGTAGTTCTAGTTCATGACGACTGTGTTTCGAGGTTATCCTGGAAACTTGCCATGGTGGAAGATCTTGTGTGTGGTAAAGACAGACTTGTGTGTTCTGCCGTAATCAGAACAAAAAACGGTACAACCAACAGACCGATTCAAAAACTCATTCCATTAGAACATTGTGATAAGAAAATTCCACATCCCAGCAGAAGTAAACCTTTAAATTAACATTGACAATTTGAATTGATCTCTTATTGAATCTTTAAGAACAATATTATCTTTATAATTTGCTTCGTTATATTAATTGAGTTAATGATATGTACTACGTTTTTTTTTATAATTATTGAGTTAAAACATAAATGTTTTATTTTCGCGCGCCCCCAGGATGTCGTGAATCGCTGATATATTGTTTAGCGCCGATATTATAGTGTACACATATATTGTAACGTTACTGTTATGATGACGTCATCGAGCAGTTTTAGAAATTAGATTTGTATCAAGATGACGTTGGTGTTTGTTGCTTCTGTCAATATATCATTTTATTAGTTATTTATCCTCGAAAAAATTCATTCTTTATTTTGTTATGATTTTGGCAGTTTCTTTGATTAAAATCTTTTCATCAATCTGCCGGAACCAGGTAAATCCAAAGTTTTAATATACTTAACAATATTAAATAATTCTTATGAACACCCATCCCTTCTAACTAACACACTTAATGGCTGATATGTGTACCTAACAAATTAAGAGGGGATGAAGCCTTTTTGTGATTAACATTCTGATACTATGGACTATTAATCAGGACCGGAGACAATGAATACTTCTTACTCTAAGATTGTGGAATCATTTCACCATACTCCACATTTCTATCACATCCATTTACTTCTAATGGAAATGAGTGTGTAGCCGTGTTATATCCTATGATGTTAATGTTACCTGGCTGTTAGGTGAGACAGGCAATGCACATGCAGTTACCTGTACATTGAGTGTTGGACCAGAATTCATACTGCTGGGACTAAGGCTCAGACCAGACTCCGGACTGTATGGAGAACCCTGAAACACAAATCTTTAAAAATACACATGTGGTCCTAATCTTGTCTAATTAGACTCTGGACTACAGGGAGAACCCTGAAACACAGACCATCCAAACACAACATATGTGGTCCAAATCTTGTACTAATTAGACTCTGGACTACAGGGGGAAATGCTAAGCTGATACACAATCATTACACACATTGTCCAAAACTTGTAATGATTAAACTCTGGACAGTAGATAGAACTCTGAAACAGGGTTTTCAAACAGTAAAACACTGGTCAATATAATAACAAGCTGTCAGGTCATCCCTGGATATAATCTAACATCAGCGTTTGACTTTCATGCTTCACTGAAAATGTCTAGCTTCAGTTTATATAACTAGCTAATTATAAAGGCCTACACTTGTGTACACATGTACAGCCACAAAGATCAATATAACTGAAAAGGGGAACCCCCATCAAACCATGGCCACTTCCACACAACTATACAAGCTAAATCAAAGGGATATCAACCTTCAATACAATCAGTTCAAGGCACAGAATCATTTCATTTGAACTATATTCTGCAATTTGGATCAATACAGAACATCAATATGTTGGCTGAAAGTATAGACATAGTGAGAAGGCTAGCTGCTGTGCATGTAATATTAATGGCTTACACCACCAGCAAATCAATTTGCCGGGTGGTTTGTCAGTCAGGTGCTTCATGTGGCACATCTATTTTATCTATCCTCTTTCTTGCACAAATTTACATGTCTCAATGGCCCTTACCTAAACATGTGCAGTGCAGAAATCATTGAAAACAGATTTCAGTTATTAAAAAAAAAAAATTTTTAGTCAACATGCAAATTTCTAAAGGAAAAATAGATTCATCTCTTACTAGTAAATCTTGAATTAAAACATCTATCAACTGTTCACAAATACATAAATGTATGTGTAAAAGTTTTAACAGTAGAACAAATTCAACAATCTAGTCCTGAAGATTGAGATGCCTCACATTTAATTACGGTAAAACATTGTTAAGTTGAACTCTTTGGGAGTATGTCAATAGTTTGAGGAATAGGGAATGTTTGAAAAGTAAGAGGTTAGTCATAGATCATCAGACAGCCATCATCCGAGAACATCCAGTGTCTGTGAATGATGAGTTCAATATGTTTACTATTTACATCAATCCAATATCAATAATTGTTCTCAGGTTTTGACAAACCAATTATTTTGAAGTCTTGAATTTCATTATGGAGAAATGTGTGAAAATAATCATTGATATCAATGTTCATCAACAGCAAGGCTTAACATGCAAAAAGCATGTCGCTATTAATAGATGAAAGAATGATGAGTACTTCAAGAGTCTCATCTGCTAAAAGAATCTGTAAAAGGAATAGAAGAATGTTTTGACTATTTTTACCAAACCCTCCCATTAAATATGTGCCATTACATAATTTTGCATTACACTAATAAACCAATATCTATTTGAATAGTGGTTGTTTTTCTCTTGTAGGTATCTAAAATATAGATCCATATAAAACTTCCTGATAAAACAATTATCTTGTGTAGCAGATGGCAGTACGTAATAATGCCACTGTTTATCATGTAATTGGTGTAATTGGATGGGGATAGAAATGACTTCAAGGAATGAGGGGTATTTGAGGAATAATGGTTTGAGAAATCTGAGGCTAAATCAGTCTCGACTAAGCAATCAGTTTGATGAAAAGGATATATTCAAGTAATGCATATTCAATCATTCAGAAAAAAAAAAATCCCCATGTGTCAATGTATGGTATTGTATTACATTATTATTGGGATCAAAGAATGGATGTAATAATCAGACAAATGTAATAATTAGACTGCAACTGCTTTAGTTTATGAAAATTAGAAGTATATACCAGGACAATAACCCCACTTTCTCAATAGTCTTTATTTATTTATTACATTTATAGCTATAAAGTAAGCAGCCATATCTCCACATCAATTTAAGTCATCTATCTGTTCAATTCTTTCACACTGTGTTACTTTTTCCTTTAATTTGTTTGTTTCAGGCATAACAGTGATTAACTACATTTCAAAGATTTCCTAACTACATTCAGTGACCACATACATCGCAAACCATTTTATGAGCACAAACATGTTAGACATTCGTGACAAAATCTCATAAAATTGTTCTGTGATATGTCAACACATCTACATCATAAACTAAAGTCCAACAAAATACAGAGTTTTAACAAAATATTCAGGCATCAAAATGTCACCTTATGTATACATAATTGTCAATATTTATCAATTCAGCAATGAGAACAGTTCCTTTACCTTAGTCACTTCCATCCACAATATCTGCACTAGTTTTCTGCCGGAACCATAACTCTTATTTCATCTTAGTTAAAAATGGCTAGGTTGGTATACCATATTTTTACTGCAGAATTGCTTATTGCTTAGCGCATCAATTCAAACTTACAAACATCTCTGTCCCTTAACTGGTACTACACCTGATATAATTTATTGTACTATTTCCATTATGAAAAGCTGTATAATTCTACAGTTAAGTACAATAACTTTTATACTATGAATTGTTGTATAACACTTGGCAACCTTAACTTAATCATGTTCTTCAAACTATTTTGTGCTTGATATTATTTTAACAATATTATTCCACCTGATGTTTGAGATGAAAACTTTATGTAGTGCCTATATGGAGATCAGAATCGATTCATAACTGACCTGGCACACCAACTTCTGAAATTACATGTATTGTCCTTACCCGATCTGAGAGGATAAGCTTGCGTTTTTTGTGTCTTGCAGGAAGGGGGTCATCTGGAGGATTACTGTCTATTGCCCAATAGGATCCCTGTGCAAAAGTTAAAACATAAAATTATCATCATTTGACATAGAAGTTTACATTGAAGATGCCCTAGTTGGACAATGAACAAGATTTTCTTAGGTCAATACATCAAAGTGTATCTAGGTTACTTAAGCCTTCTCATAACCATTACATATCCCTTTTTATTAATCAACAGATTTCAAGATTTCCAGATATATGATTATAATGCTCGTTTTGCTTTGTCATGAAACAATTTTTTTCTCTTCTTAAATTCAGTGAATTCATATAATTATTTCAATATAGAAATTAAATCTAGGCCCTGTGTAATCTATACATCTGATTGTACTATGTACATTCCTATTTTGTTGATCTAACACCTAAGGTCAACCCTATGCATTTCTGTTAATCCATAATCAAGTATAGGGTATATGTATAGGCTTAGCCTAAAACATGGACAAACCCTGGCCACATCGACAGGAACATACACAACACATTGTTCCTTGTCATACATTTTCACTGCTTAACACATTAATTGACTTAGTAACACGATACTTGTTGCTGTGATGTATTGATTTACGATTTTTGAATTTATCAAATCAAATGCCAGTTACAATGCGCATGAAAACTACAGAACTTGACAAGAGCTTAATTATGATCATCAACTTATCCAACCCATCATATCGCATGCTTAATTAACATACAGTTCATTACCATAATGAAGTTGGTAGACATTTGAGAAATCTTGCAGTGAGAAGAAATTATAGTGACACACTTGATAAATATACTATACCGCAAACTTGAAATTATACCATTTTGGAGCACCAAACCTCCAACACTGAGGTCACTTTTAATACCAATGGCAAACCTGATGTGAGTCCTTTAATTTCTCTTCTTTTGTTTTATATATGTAACAGAGGTCATTTTTCATCTCAATGCCTCCGCTAGGAATCGAACCCGGGACCCCTGGCTTACTAGTCTGACACTCAACCAATCGAGCTAAAGAGAAGTTCTCTCTAGCCGAGTGGAATATTGCGGCTAGTATTTTACCAAGGTTACATACTCCCCCTCCAGGAAATAACTTGTCCTCGAGTTTCCAGGGGTTACAGCAATGCTGATGGGGCATGGCTAAGTATTATTCCCGGGTCCCTACATGGGCGCCAATGTAACAGAGGTCATTTTTCATCTCAATGCCTCCGCTAGGAATCGAACCCGGGACCCCTGGCTTACTAGTCTGACGCTCAACCAATTGAGCTCAAGAGAAGTTCTCTCTTGCCGAGTGGTATATTGCGGCTAGTATTTTACCAGGGTTACATATTCCCCCTCCAGGAAATAACTCATCCTCGAGTTTCCAGGGGTCACAGCGAAGCCGGTGGGGCATGGCTAAGTACTAATCCCGGGTCCCTACATGGGCGCCAATGTAACAGAGGTCATTTTTCATCTCAATGCCTCCGCTAGGAATTGAACCCGGAACCCCTGGCTTACTAGTCTGACGCTCAACCAATCGAGCTAAAGAGAAGTTCTCTCTAGCCGAGTGGTATATTGCAGCTAGTATTTTACCAGGGTTACATATATATATATATATATATATACACGAGAAGAGTTTGTAAAGAAACAATGCTTTTTTAGGGCTTTTGAGGCCAATAATAGAATCCATTCCCTATGAAATTATTTTATAATTAAATAAAAATCCCTGCAGTAAGGAACTTTTGATTCAAAAGGATTTATTCTGTAAAGGTGGCACCATATCATATTCTAGTTCTTTTATTACACTTTGCCAATTAAACCCAGTTCTATTTCTAGATCTGTTGACATACATGACTCAGGTTCAAAGTACTTGTAATGATGATGTGAAAGTTCTTCATAGAATGACTACCAACAATAGAAAGACATCCATCCAAGATTGCTGACAATGGATTTCATCAGATTGATTTTTGCCTATCTATTGTGAAGTAAGACAAGTCCCTAATTCATGGAATTTTTATTCCAGTACCAATATTATATGAATAACATATGTACAGCTCCTAAGTAAAAATCCATACTTACTTTTCCTGGGTCATCTTTAGATCTGGGCACTTTTAAGAAGCATTTATTTAATGATAAATTATGCCGTATGGAATTCTGAAAAAAAAAAAAAAAACTATTCAAATCCACAAGTTCATGTACAGATTATTTAAATCATACCAAGGTGAATTGTAAATATATCGCACAATAATTCTGACTAAAACATGTCACTAACATGTCTAAAACCTATACCCAACACCTTACGCTGCCCTTTTCTGCTCTACTGTTATGCAATACAGGAAAGGTCATAGCTAAAGGCAAAGATAGGGATCTGACTTCTGTAACAGCTCCACTCTATGATAAACATCGAAGGTCATCAACCACTCATACTTTATATTTAAATTGTGTATATTATATACATACACATCTAGCATCACTATCATTCCATTGATAAAGAAACCCACTAACAGGGCTGCACTAATGCTCACCTTCATGTCAAATACCAGTCACAAAAAATCATTCATTTACACATGTAGTAATAATACAAATAAACTTTACATTATTAAAGAGATTAAAATACTTTCTTCATAAAATTATAAGTTTCTTTGCTCAAAAAATATTTGCAGTAATCAAATAGAAAGACAATAATCAATCTACCATACCGTACTCTATTTCATAATTGGTACAACATTACAGGTGTGCTCAAGGTAATTAAGGGAACTGGTGAACTTCATTTGTGATAAAACTCCAGTACATATAGCTACAGAGAGAATACAAGGTCAGTGTCTTAAAATATACTCAACGAAAAAAGAAAGGTTAACATGTTTCCTTGGCGAATACCTGTAAATGAGTGAAAACAAAATGATGTTTGTGCAATATTAGAAAATGGTAATGTTTTACATTATAAAATCCAAGGGGGTTACCAAAATCATTCAAGCGTGAAAGTCTGTATTAGCGAAAGAGCTGCATGAGGTTTTCTGCGACTAACTTGTATCTTCGCTTGAATTTCATAAACATTCAAACTGACAACTGTTCCTTAGATCCTTAGGACTTAGAAATCACCGAATCTTGCTATCTATCAACTTTATCATTATGCCCCGGCTGTCACAAGTACAGAGAGAAAGGGCTGTAGGCATGATCCAGGCTGGGGAGTCTCACCGTCAAGTTGCACGGCATTTTGGTTGCAGTGTTAAGACAATTTGCCAGTTGGTAAGTCATTTAAACCAAACTGGGTCAACATCTGATTGTCCCCGAAGCGGCCAACCCCGTAAAACGACTGCCAGGGATGACTGTTGTACACGATTGATACACTTGTGCAATCGATTCGTAACCGCAGTAGAGACTACAAGGACATTGTTTGGGCATCGTGTGTCTCCCCAAACCTTCCGCAACAGGTTGAGGGCCTACCAATTGAAAGCGCGGCGTCCCTACACTGGACTCAATTTGTTGTGACGTCACCGTAATAATCAACGTAATTGGACCCGTGTTCACCGTCGTTGGGCCTTACGACAATGGAACAATGTTCTGTTTTCGGATGAGTCCAGGTTTTGTCTGCAACACAGTGACGGAAGGCGCAGATTGTGGAGGCGACAAGGGGAGCATTTTGAGAACTGCTGCGTCGCAGAACGGGACCGCTTTGGCGACGAAAGTGTAATAGTTTGGGATGGTATTTGTTGGGGACTCGTACCAGGCTTGTTGTTTAAATGGCAATTTAACCGGCATTCGATATCGGGACGAAATTTTAAGACCAGTGGTTCTGCCATTCTTAAGACGCCATGGCGTTGGTGCCATTTTTCAACAGGATAACGCACCAGCGTACATCAGTCACGTCAGCAGACCTTTCTTGCAGCAGAATAACGTACAGGTGTTAGATTGGCCATCTAAATCACCTGATTTGTCACCGATTGAGCATGTCTGGGACCTTCTTGAGCAACGCGTGAGAGAACGTCAAAATCAGCCGTCAAACTTGCAGGAGCTGACCCAAGCCTTGATCACTGAATGGAACAACATCTCTCCTCGAATTATCTGCCGCTTTATGAGTTCCATACGACAACGCTGCAATGCTGTTTACTTAGCAAACAGTGGCCATACCCATTACTAATAGTGTTACCTTTGAAATTGACCCCAACATCCTTTACAGTCGAATAAAATCAACTGAACGCAAAGTTTAATAATGAACCATGAGTGCAGTTTTATCAGAATTGATCAATTACTTTATTCGGACATAATTGGTAAGGATTTATTAAGGGGTTAATTAATTAATCACAAAATAAAGTAGTGTTACCTTTCTTTTTTTGTTTAGTATATAAGCTGTACTTTGGTGCAGGTGAAGAAAATAAAACTTTTGTCTTTCTGTCCCGAGCCAAAATACCACTCATATTTTAAGTCACGAGCAATATGTTCTATTTACCCTGCAACACTAATTGAAAACCAGACTACTGAAACTTAAAAACAGTCTTACTGTTCAATCTGTGTTTACTCGACGTTGATGTTATGCTAAATTTTGCCTGATGTAATTGCTCTGCACAGATATAAGTTCCAAACTTCATCTGATAAAGCAGCGATTTTATGAATTTTCATAAATCAAAATGTTCCTTACAACATGTAACTTCGTTTATTTCAACAACTATTCATATTTCTAAATGTAATATTTAGGTAAATTAAGTAAAAAGAGGAAATCTGTTGAATCACTGCATGTGCTGAAATACAGCTGTTTTCTGTCACTGCCGAATACAGCAAATATATATGTGGCAGTTGTATTGAAACAATGGCAGTGCCAGTTGCAAGATAAATAATTACACTCTTGTTGACACAGGAATGCAAATGATAGTGCATCCAATCTGATGAGTTTCTTGAAAAGATTTTACATTTGTTGTAGTTTGTGTTTTTTACAGCAAAAACAAAAATGCAAAGAAAGAGGAAATAATAAGTACCACTTGTGCATGTAAAAATTTTCTTTAGACATGCTTTCATTTATGATATCTGTAGACATTCTTTTTCTAAATTGAATCTCAAAGTCTTACAATTTTCTTTTATGGCAATGTCATTTAAAAGCATTGGATTATTTGTTAATATTGAATTAAAACAAGACTTTTTAAAAATTATGTATGCACACATGTACAACTGCAAATATCAATCAAAGGGTAACAGGAAAATGCTATAGTTAAGCTTTAAAGCAGCTATTACCTTAGATTTCAACATCAGGAAAAGGAGAATTTGGCTTATGAATAATAAAATATATCCGTAATAAAGGGATACACATGCCTATAATGTCAAATTTGTTGTTTTTGTACACATTTTCGGCATCTGACCATTGTTTA
Organism: Ylistrum balloti; assembly: GCF_031769215.1. NCBI lineage: Eukaryota > Metazoa > Mollusca > Bivalvia > Pectinida > Pectinidae > Ylistrum > Ylistrum balloti. The sequence continues at coordinate 122,258 of NW_026782510.1, forward strand.
TCATGCCTATTGTTTATAAACATGTTCACACTCGGTTTATTACAAGGAAGCCGAGTGGGTCACATGGTTTGTCACATCATTTATATTTGATGCAAAGAAAAAATGGATGACGCGGTAAACAAATGCACATGTCTTGTGTATGACACTTGCTTTTGCACTTTTCTGCTAATTCTTGTTTGCACTAAATGATTCTATAGTGTTATAATATGTAATTTTTAACAATCAATCTTAGTAATTCGTTTTGTTTTGGCTTTGTCATGTGAGAATTATCTATGTCAATTGCGGGCGCTAAATTAGTGGGGCCCCAAAGGGGGTAAATACAATCGGAAAAAAAAAAAAAATCATTGTGCAGAAATGCACAGAAATTGATACTTTGTCTGTACACATTAATAGATATTGCACTGTTTATTATGAAGGTTATGTTTATCATCATGGTTGTTATTCTTACAGTGACACAAGTACTGTCATATTTTTACACTTTGAACAAATACCCCCAATTGGGCCCCACTTTGCAGTCAACAACAAACACATGCTGTAGATAGTAAATTCAAACGAATAACACAACTATTTTCATTCAACATTTATCAGAAAACACCTTTAGTAGTGTTGTTCATAACATATTCACGTGTCAAACATTCGATATTGGATATAATCAATGACAGGCAGATAGGTAATAATTATAGGGCTAACGTTAAGCTAACCAGTCAAGCAGCAGCTTCGCAAATTCCGAATCCGTATTCAGTCCAAGATCCTCCTTCATCTTTCACCATCTATTGATCTCCTGTCTAATATAAATTCTTGTCCGTCCTCTTTTCTGGTCTGACTCCTTCCTCTTACGCTTTCAGACACTTTCTGTAAGGTAACTTTAAAGCCCCAATATACGTAACATTCACCAAACATTTAGTGTAGAATCACACATAATTATTGAGATATTCTCTAAGATGTAGTTAAAATTAAGTTATTCAAACAATAGTTTCCATGACTTTGTGCATTAAGTATTGATATATGAGCAGTTGAAACTCGCTATTTGTAAACACACCTCCATTTTAAACACGCCGCCATCGAAATTACGATTGTTGCCGAACCACGTCGGAAAGTTCATGACCTGATCTCGCGAGAGTTGAGGTTTCTACTTATAGAGGAAGCACATGCAGATATGTCTTCGGTAAGTTTTTGTTTACAAACATTGTTTGCAAAGTCTTGTCGTGGACTTGAGGTATTCCTGTGATAAACATTCGTTTTTTGGGAAATTATTAGAAGGAATAATTAGTTTAGAAACGATACAACGCACAATTATAACGTAAGAATTCAGAACTGGCCTGATGTATGATTGGAAAAAAGGAAGCGACTGGTGAACATCTGTACTGGGTCTGCCATGTTTACACACCAGAATATGCGCATGCGCAATGTCATCGCTACGAGCGGTAATGTATGAATTATTGTGGGTCCCACATTGTTTATTTTCCGATTTTTTCAATTTTTATTCAAATTGAAAACAGTCAGTTTTATTTTCTTTGATTAAAGGAAAGTCTTTGTTTTGTTACATATATTACGGGGAAAATAAGATAAAGTTTGTTTTTATAGTGATTTTTACGTATATTGGGGCTTTAAGGTCCTCGTCGCTTTTTCGTATTTGCGTCTGCCATATTGCTTCTTTCTAGACTTATACGTATGCACAGAATCAGGGTTACGAGCAGTAATGTATGAATTATATCAAGAACGCACTGTTTACATTCTTTATATTTTAGATATCAATTAAAATGCTTGCATTGAGTTTTAATTTTAGTAATCAACAGAAAGGCTCAGTTTCGTAACATACTATTGAAAAAATAGAATATTTTATATTGTTTTCTTTTAGTATTCATGTTATGTCAGATAATATACTATACAAAATCTTGTCAAATGAAAACAAAAGAATAGCAACTTTGTTTGATGGTCAATTCTTCGCATATGCAGGTAATCGTGAAATTTATTTGTAAAAGTGTCATAGTGTTCTGTGTTATAAAAAATATTTATGCAATATGAGGTTTAAACTTCACCTGGTCTTGTAAATTATTAAGTAGAATTACAGAGGATACAGAAGATGCTCCATCTTTTACATTCATTGTATTACTACTTTCTGTGATGGGACTCTACAGAATACTTCTGGGTATATATCCATCTTGTTATTCCTATAAGATCTATGACCAAAGACATTGATTCTCTCGAACTCCATCAGCATGACAGTTTTTATTTAGTAGTACTGAATTTCAATCGTAAGTCTTTTTTACAGATTTAAGTTGAACATTTTCACAGCATCGAACAGGGAATGAAACTGTTCACAGATAGTGGGACCACTGATCATGAAAGTCAGATGCTGATTGTGTCTACCTTAACAACAGATAGAACCAACATGTTATAGTAATAGTACAGAACTAAATGTCAATGCCTGCTGGTCTGTGACATAAAAGGTAAATAATATTTAACCAGTGATAATATGACAGGAGGATATATAGAGTAAAAATACTGTAGTGATTACATACATGTATGATATAATACTAAATCACTATATGATTGAAACTTTCACTGATGGTTTGCCGCTGAAAATTTGAGGAGTTTGTACCCTAATTCTGGGGTAACATCGAAACACTGAAATGACACCAGAAAAAGCGGAAACTAGGGTTTAAAGAAATTTACTTAGATTGATAGTCTAAAGCATTTTAATGTTTTCAAAATCTGCCCCCACATTGTATCACAAGAAAATGAACACACAGTAATTGCATTTGGCATCGTTCCTGATTAAACCTTGCTTGTTATCATGACGTGACCTATTCTCAAAACTTAACCGAACCAATCCAGCGACATTTAACATTGCAACGAGTACACAACAGGAAGCTTAGGTGGTACTCAGTATCCTTGTAGATGTCAACACCCATGCCTTTCGCGATTCCTCTAATGTTATTATATGTGCAGGCTACCATTCGCCTTATTCAATCGCCTTATTTTAACTGATCAGCATATTGCACAATATCCTCATCAACTCACCTTCCAACCATTCCCGGCCTCTTTATAATATGGAAAGTTATCACATATCCATTGATATATTTCACTTAAGGTCATTTTCTTTCTCGGTGAACTATTAACAGCGAATGTGATTAAATTAGCGTAGCTGTAAGGAGGTTTTCCGTCTCTTTGACCAGTCACTTCGTTTTGCTCTAAAGTTGCACTCGTATCTAATGGTGAATTCGGTCCTTTTCGTAAAGCAACATGTCCACAACTTCCCTTTGCTAATGCACTACTAGTTGATCCTTCTTTTCCGACAGCAGCTCCAGCCATCGCGCCCCCAACAGTTAACCGCGGAAGCCAGTCCATGGCCGTGAGAGAACTCTCCAGGTCCGCCATCTTGGTTATTTGGATTCCATCGACCGCTTCACCTATGACGAAATCGCGCATTGATATCTGTGTCAGATATCAACATTTTTCGGGTATATTTTACAGTATTTTCATATTTTCTTACTCGAAGGGTTTTTTATTTCAAATATATTCATTGGTATCGTATTTCTAACATATGTCTATCAACAAAACACAAGGCATGTTTTGTTCAATTTTTGATCGCGTAGTTATGAGACTATTTGCCGCCATTTGGCTTCATTACCCCCAGCAGTGTTGCATAGCAGCGCAAAGTGCCCTCTATGATCATTTCTCAGCAGTTTCATTTAGCCAAAGGTGAAAATGAAAGTAGAACGTAATATTTTGTAAAGTCGCGAATACTGAAAAAATGAGCCCTAAATAGCAAAAACGGAAAGTAAAGAATTACTTGACTGCTTTTCCAATCAACTTTTCAGGGAATTATGTATTATACATGTATATATCAAAGTTCCGATTTACGTCAATTAATACCGAACAGATTAAAGTCGTTGGTTTTATCAGTGAATGGATTTGAGAAAACTATATCGTCTCCCAGTTATATCATTTAAGTTAAAGATTATGATTTATAATGAAAATATAAATAACGTCCCATACATTCGTCATAAGAGTACTGATAAGTATATAACTACAATATACGGTCCGACTGTGTTTTCAACGAAAACAAAGTTGTCGTGACTTAAGATTTTCTAATTTATTCCTATAGAATCGACACTCCTTACTCGTGTTGGTTTGTACTTCTCTAACGTGATTAAAGTTGTGTCCTATGTAGAGTAGACTCTACTTACACGTGTTGGTTTGTACTTCTCTAACGTGGTTAAAGTTGTGTCTTTGGGCAAGACAGGCATACCGTATGTTGTTCAGCAAAGTTAGGAGACCTACAAAAACAAACAAACAAACAAACAAAAACAAAACCAAAAAAAAAAAAGAACAGTGGAAAATCCAGAATGCTGATTGCTTAAACATCGAATAAAATTTTCGAGTAGAGCTTTTATTATATTTGAATTATTTTGAATTTCATCATATATTACAGCAAGTCAGCCACTTTTTCAGTGTTACATGATAGCACTTTATCGAAAAGGCCGATTTACGTCAATAGGAGTAAACCTGTTCTTGTAATTATGCGGAAAAAATTCAATACGTACGTAAATAAATACATGAAAGTAACGGTGATTAATTCTTATAGCAAGTTTGAAACAGACATATAGTTCTTACATTCAAGCAATGATATAAAATTACTTAAGGCTAATTCATAAAAGCAATTTCAACGTCACGTGTGTCAAAAGGTATCTCTTTTCTCGCGTTATTTCATTGATTTCATCCATGTACTTGCAGATCTAGGTTACATTGAAAAAGAATTTCTTCCTAAAAAGTGTCATTGAATTTTGTGCACATTGCAGGTATATCAAGAAGGATAGAATTGAACACAAGTATCGATATTTGAACTATGAAAGTACATCCCTCTACGTTAAACAATATAAAACCAAACCAAACTGCCAAAATATAATAATAAAAGGGTACATTTTACAGCGAAATCTACGGAAACTGTTATAGGCAGTTGAGAGTTAAGAGAACTGGTATTTTTTAATAAAAATTGCTAAGACGTCACAGGAATAGCATCGGGATTAATTTTCCTCTAAAATCAATTGAAATGAAAGCTGAAAAATACACGAATTAACCATGGACACATACATGATTATCCTACACGTGTTCTGTTGATTAGTGTACATCAGAGTGTTACGGACGTAGTCTAAGGTAGTCTTTAACGTTAAACATCACAGTGTCACGGACGTAGTCTTTAACGTTAAACATCACAGTGTCACGGACGTAGTCTAAGGTAGTCTTTAACGTTTAACATCACAGTGACGTTGCAGTTATCTAAACCTACATATATGGTGAGATATTTATTTTTACCGTGTGGGACTCTCCACCGCCCCCGCACTTATCCGTCTGACCTACTTTGTCCATAAACCACGTATGCGTCTGCCCTTCGAGGATCTACTTTTTGAGTGCAAGTAAAGACAGGTACAATCTTGAGGACTACGCCACACTCAATATCACAATTTACACAAAAAATCAATGTCGAATGTGAAACGACATGTTCAAGATATTTTTATCACAAGTTAATCATTCTTTGTATGAGCAATTCAGAATCATACACAAATCATAGGAGGCTAATTAAATGTAAATGGCAGTTACAAATGTATTTCTATCATAGAAGCTCAACGAACAACCACATTCTCAAACTACGAGTGTTTTCCCCCATAAAAAATTACATTTGAAAACGTAGTAAAGAGGTATCGATGTTTGTACTACTTTTTCAAAAGTAAAATTTTCTGAAAAATTCCTCATCGCTACTAAAATAGAAATTATTTGAATAATTGTCATATCAACATTGAATTAGCCCATCTGTAACACAGATGTATACTTATAATCTGTTACGTTTTGATGAGGTATCAATACAGTCTGTATTGAATTATACCAACATCAAAGACAATTAGTTATTGGGACTCTGCCCTCCATAGCGAGTCACTGGTACACAAAATCCCCATGGTCCTGTCTATCTACACACTGATCAAATAGTACAAGGCCATCGTTCGAACATGATCAGGCGACCTCACTTACTCATAAGATTTAAGTGTAAGTATTACCGTACAACCATGTCGAGGTTTTACCGTACAATCTATGTCGTGGTTTTACCGTAAAATCTATGTCGTGGTTTTACCGTAATATGTCGTGGTTTTACCGTACTATCTATGTCGTGGTTTTACCGTACAATCTATGTCGTGGTTTTACCGTACAATATATGTCGTGGTTTCTACGTACAATCTATGTCGTGGTATTGCAATACATCTATGGCTAGGCCTTAGTATTAATGTAAGTCTAAGTCATGTTGTAATTATCATAAGAACAGTAAAATTTGTGGTAAAATTGTACAGTCAAAGTCGTGGTATTGTCGTACAGTCAAAGTCGTTGTATTGTCGTACAGTCAAAGTCGTGGTATTATGGTACAGTCAAAGACGTAGTATTATCGTACAGTCAAAGTCGTGTTATTGTCGTACAGTCAAAGTCGTGATATTGTAATTGAATCTCAGTATTGATACTGTTGTGTAGTCTATGTGGTTATAAGTTATACAGTTTAAGTCCTGACATCATTGTACAATGGTCTTACAGTTTAAGCCGAAGTTTTGTTGTGCAATCTAGGCCGTGGTACTATCATTTGTGTACATTTCGGGAATGATTTATTTCACGAGCTCGCTTCTTCAGATATATTCGCGAATTCATGGCTTCGCGAATGTTAATATATAAATGGATTTAATTCGCGAATGATTTGTATTAGAGACATAAACTCTACAAAAATCTGAAATCGGTAAGGAATCAGCATTTACTATTTTCGTACAGATAAAAGCGAGGGATTCGAATTTGCGATTGACAGTACCTGTGTTTTAACGTGAAAATAGGTCTCCTGCAAAAAAATACATGATTTCCAGTATCAAAATCGAAAACAAAAGTCAATAAACCAAATTATCGTTCAACATTAATATTCTGCAGATCGTCATTGCAGAATTAACGACTTGAAATCTGTATACATTTACAGATGTATGTGACTGAATATACTCATCTTCTCATCCGTATTTCTTCTAAATTTCAAACACATATTGTTCCAAATGCAAAGCTGAAAAACTTTGGTCGTCTAAACCTTTCAACCGCCAAATTCGTTCCTTTTGGACGCCGAGAGAGAAGAGTCCTTTCATTTGGTTACATGAAGAGAAGCACCCTGTTTATCATTGACCCTGAGAGGGAAGCCCCCAGTTCATCATTGACCCTAAGAGCGAAGTACCCTGTTTATTGTTGACCCAGAGAGAGAGAAGTAACCCGTTTATCATTGACCCTGAGAGGGAAGTCCCCAGTTCATCATTGATCCTAAGAGCGAAGCACCCCGTTTATCGTTGACCCTTAGAGGAAAGCATCACGTTTATCATTGACCCTGAGAGAGAAGTACCCCGTTTATCATTGACCCTAAGCAGGAAGTACTCCATTAATCATTGACCATGAGAGGGAAGCCCCCAGTTCATCATTGACCCTAAGAGTGAAGCACCCCGTTTTTCATTGACCCTTAGAGGAAAGCATCACGTTTATCATTGACCCTAAGAGGGAAGCACCCCGTTTTTAATTGACCCTAAGAGGGAAGCACCCCGTGTATCATTGACCCTTAGAGGAAAGCATTCCGTTTATCATTGACCCTAAGAGCGAAGTATCTCGTTTATCATTGACCCTAAGAGGGAAGTACCCCGTTTATCATAGACCCTAAGAGCCAAGTACCCCGTTTATCTTTGACCCAGTGAGAGAAGTACTCAGTTAATCATAGACCCTAAGAGCCAAGTACCCCGTTTATCTTTGACCCAGTGAGAGAAGTACTCCGTTTGTCATAGACCCTAAGAGCCAAGTATACCGTTTATCTTTGACCCAGTGAGAGAAGTACTCCGTTTATCATAGACCCTAAGAGCCAAGAACCCCGTTTATTATTGACACTAAAGAGCCAAGTACCCCGTTTATCTTTGACCCAAAGAGAGAAGTAACCCGTTTATCATAGACCCTAAGAGGGAAACCTCTTCACCACTTTCATTCTCTGCGAGTGGAACCTCTCCACCACTTTCATACTCTGCGAGATTGAAACCTCTTCACCACTTTCATACTCTGTGAGAGTGAAACCTCTCCACCACTTTTATACTCTGCGAGATTAAACCTCTTCACCACTTTCATACTCTGTGAGATTGAAACCTCTTCACCACTTTCATACTCTGTGAGAGTGAAACCTCTCCACCACTTTCATTCTCTGCGAGTGGAACCTCTCCACCACTTTCATACTCTGCGAGATTGAAACCTCTTCACCACTTTCATACTCTGTGAGATTGAAACCTCTTCACCACTTTCATACCCTGCGAGAGTGGAACCTCTCCACCACTTTCATACTCTGTGAGATTGAAACCTCTTCACCACTTTCATACTCTGTGAGAGTGAAACCTCTCCACCACTTTTATACTCTGCGAGATTGAAACCTCTTCACCACTTTCATTCTCTGCAAGAGTGGAACCTCTCCACCACTTTCATACTTTGCGAGAGTGGAACCTCTTCACCACTTTCATACTCTGTGAGATTGAAACCTCTTCACCACTTTCATACTCTGCGAGAGTGGAACCTCTCCACCACTTTTATACTCTGCGAGAGTGGAACCTCTCCACCACATTCATACTCTGCGAGAGTGGAATCACTTCACAGATTTCATACCCTGCGAGAGTGGAACCTCTCCACCACTTTCATACTCTGTGAGATTGAAACCTCTTCACCACTTTCATACTCTGTGAGATTGAAACCTCTTCACCACTTTCATTCTCTGTGAGAGTCCTCTTCACCACTTTTATACTCTGTGAGAGTGGAACCTCTCCACCACTTTCATACTCTGCGAGAGTGGAACCACTTCACAGATTTCATACCCTGCGAGAGTGCAACCTCTCCACCACTTTCATACTCTGCGAGATTGAAACCTCTTCACCACTTTCATACTCTGTGAGAGTGAAACCTCTCCACCACTTTTATACTCTGCGAGATTGAAACCTCTTCACCACTTTCATTCTCTGCAAGAGTGGAACCTCTCCACTACTTTCATACTTTGCGAGAGTGGAACCTCTTCACCACTTTCATCCTCTGTGAGATTGAAACCTCTTCACCACTTTCATACTCTGCGAGAGTGGAACCTCTCCACCACTTTTATACTCTGCGAGAGTGGAACCTCTCCACCACATTCATACTCTGCGAGAGTGGAATCACTTCACAGATTTCATACCCTGCGAGAGTGGAACCTCTCCACCACTTTCATACTCTGTGAGATTGAAACCTCTTCACCACTTTCATACTCTGTGAGATTGAAACCTCTTCACCACTTTCATACTCTGTGAGATTGAAACCTCTTCACCACTTTCATACTCTGCGAGAGTGGAACCTCTTCATTACTTTTATACACCAAGAGAGAAGAACCCTTCATCACTTTTATACACCGAGAGAGAAGAACCCTTCATCACTTTTATACACCGAGAGAGAAGAACCCTTCATCACTTTTATACACCGAGAGAGAAGAACCCTTCATCACTTTTATACACCGAGAGAGAAGAACCCTTCATCACTTTTATACACCGAGACAGAAGAACCCTTCATCACTTTTATACACCGAGAGAGAAGAACCCTTCATCACTTTTATACACCGAGACAGAAGAACCCTTCATCACTTTTATACACCGAGAGAGAAGAACCCTTCATCACTTTTATACACCGAGAGAGAAGAACCCTTCATCACTTTTATACACAGAGAGAGAAGAACCCTTCATCACTTTTATACATTGAGAGAGAGTAGAACTCCTTAATTACATTTACATCCTGGGACAATAAAATTCCTTTCAGCAGATAGGATAGAAAGATAACAAACAAGCCTTCTAGTGGGTTGACTAATTGTCCATTATGATTGACTTTGTTTAGGTGGTTAAGTTGATTCCTGATTGAATCAGTATATAATATCCCTAATTTCTAGGGCAGAACACTAAACTGACAAGTGTACACCAGGGTTGAATGATATATGCCTTAACCATGCCAAAGAGAAACAAGGATCACCCAATTATACAATATTGATTCCCCTTCACTGAGGAATTCTTCAGACCAAATTTGAGCAAACTCCAATCATTCAATGGCTCATCAATCCTTTGGACCCAGAGAGCTAACAAGAGGGCCATGCCCTTAATTTCATCTGACAACTGATGGATAGACATACAGATCACAGAATTTGCTGATGTTTGTGTAACAAATCTGATGAATTCATAAATGGTAGGTTTTGTTCATGAAAAATAGTTGTGCAATAGTGTTACAAAATGACTACTGTAGCTACAACATTGAAGTTTTGACAAGCTTAAGAAATAACAACATTACATGTTTTTTCTCTTTAACATATTAAACAGTGCAAACATTTTTCTCAATAGTGAAAATGAAACATGAGAGTTTCAGACTATTGGTTCAAGATGAGTTATGATAGATTTTGGAAAAAACTGAAAAATAAGATTTGGTCAGGACAATCTCAGGATTACTCATGCATGTTTGATATCATAGTCACTCCCTGTTAATGTTTTGGACCAAGTTTGAATGAAATCCATCCAGGAATTAAGATGGAGTAGCGTTTTTAAGTGGAAACCGATTTTCCATTTAGGACTCTGCACTGAAATTCCTAGGAGTCAAAACAACTTTCTTAATTTAAGAAATGAATCCCCACCCCAATGATATTCCAGACCAAATCTGGTGGAAATCTATCCTGGTGTTAAGCAGGAGTAGTTTCTTAAATGAAAATTTTATGAATGGCAGATGGCAGACGATGATGGATGCATGATGCAATAAGTCAGATGACCTAATAACTACCATAGTCCCCTCTCCCCTACTTCCCCAACCCTCTGTTCCTAGTGAAGTACTTATAAAACCATTTAGTCATAACAGAGTATTGATCATTTCCATGAAGTTGAATTCAAATCCTCAGAGGTATTTTAGTTACGAACATTGAACATTAATGGAAATGGACAAACATGGATTGCAGCAGGTTCTTGGCTTAATTTTGCATTGATAAGTGTAGAAAGTCATACTACCAATTTCCTTGTTACATTTGATTTGTAGGATGTGTGTGAGGAACCACATGAGATATCATAACCGCAGTTTTTATGCGATTGTCTCAACTATTTCACCCAGAGAAACCAATCTCTGTGTAAGTCTCTGCCAATATGTTTGACAATAACAGCAATAATAGCAATAAATATGTTTCATTTCTAAAATCAGTTTTTATTTTAAAAAATTATTTAAAAATTTCCTCATTCCAAACTGAAAAAAATGTCTACAAATAATGCATTCACAAAAAAAAAAAATACCCTAATACAGAGATGTCAGAAGTACAGGTTTGTGTGGACCAAATAAAGTACTAGACAGCATTACATATAACATAGTACTACAACCTACTGTCAACGACCACTGTACACCTTAAATTACCTTACTAACTACCATAAACATTGCTTTTTCAATGGCTGAAGTTTCTATTCTTTTACATAAGACCAGAGAAGCCATGAGGTGAATAACTTAGCAATCTTATTTTTGAAGGTATCTATATATTTTCTTTTTCAATTTATTTCTGTTTTTCAAACAAAAAGGGAAAAAAAATTTGCTTTGAAAATAACAACTTATTATAATTAATATGAAAGTAATACATTTGTATAGATAACAAAGGTGTATCTATATTGGCAAAACGAAAGTGCACACAAAAGTTACATACCATGTCATGTTTCACAGGCATGAGTGTTGTATTGGGCTTTGAAAAAATAGACATGGTCAATACATCATCAATATGGTCTAACTTTGAAGAAAACTGGGGCACCAGAAATTTATATATATTGCACAAAACTTCTGTAAATGGTTTCAGGTTTGTTATACAATAACAAAGATTGAAAAATGTTAGTGCTGCTACCTTGAGAAGTATATTAGAAAATGCTTATAGGTATACAATTTCGTTATTTGGAAATGTCTTAAATTGAAACAAATTTAACATTACAATAAAAAAAACTTTATAAATGTGATATTGTAACTGCTGAAAAATATACATATTCATTAAACATTTGTGGTTTGTAAATTTTAACACCTTTATGTATGTGATTAGCGGGACAAATAAAGCTAAATTTACGCTGAAACAAAATACTTAAACCAGCTTTTACATAAATCCTCTTTTATAAAATGTGATTTCTAACTACACTACATATTAACATTGCACACAAGTACACAAATAAGTCACAACTGTACAACTTGATTGATAATCAAAGGACTGCCAAAACAAAAACAAAAAAATAATTATATACAAAATGTATATTTACAATATATGATTCTGTTAGTATCAATTTTGAAACAATTTCCTTACAGAGTAAAATTTGAAAAGGCAAACATATATATACAATACAAAAATGACAGATCTTTATTGAATTTGACTTGTATATACTGTCTTTATTCAATGTACACATTATGGGTAAAGCAGATTCCAGCTGTACAGTATTTTTAGTCTCTTTTTGCCATCTGCTAATGGTTCCCTAATTTTTTTCAATATCACTAGACAGAAATGTCCTTAGCATAATAATCCAAAAGTATAATAAAGCATTTCACCATTTTTTATCTTATCGGATTGCAACCACCCATTAAATTAACCAGAAACTTCAAATACCATGAGATTCTACCAAGTGAACTATATTTGTTTATGGGCAATACAAGCTCTGTTATGGTTCACAAACATCAGTTTATCATCTTATTTAATAGTGGAGTCATCGAAAACCTTGCTCACTTATTTACAGACCCTGAGGTGGGGTCTATTTAACATTGGCTCAATAAACATGAAGAAAGTTTCATTTGTCGTCCTCTAATTTCAGAAAATACTTGTATGATAACTATAACAAAGGGCTAAAGGCCTCTAACAGAGGGACATACAGTTAACCTGTCTTTGAGGCCACCTTTTTACAAAAGTCATCTGTTTATAAAGGTCACTTTTGAATCCCTCTGTAATAAATTCATAATAGTTTTACTTCTTTATATATGCAGCATTTAAATAATCCCAAAAAACTAAACCTGAGTTTGTCAAATACAAACCAGAGTATTGTTACAGTTGGTGCTAGTATTTGGGATGACTGAATGCTTTTAGGTATTTTGAGTGAAAAGCATTTACACACAACATGAAATGATTCAGGATTTTCAGCTGAAAGACAATGAGCCAGGAAATTGAAATAATTCCAAATTTTTGGATAAAGACATTGGCATGAAATATTAAAAAGATAGTTATTTTTAAGTGCAGATATTAGCCTACATGAAGGAATGCATATGTGATCCTACATTTTTGGGTGATGACACAGACACAGTAAATGAAATGAACTGATTTTTAAATGACGACATTGACATGGGAAAATATAATGTGACTTTCAGATGATGACATAGATCTAGTAAATACAAATACTTATGGTTTTGAGTGACACAGGATGTTGGTAATTTTTTGAAACTTAAACTCAAAATGAACAAAACATTTTGAATTTGCAAAGTAAATAGGACTTTTAGGATTGGATTTGAATACACTAAGTCTACAAAGAAAGTGCACTTTGTCTACAAAAAAAGTACACTTTGTCTACAAAGAAAGCACACTTTGTCTACAAAGAAAGTACACTAAGTCTACAAAGAAAGTGCACTTTGTCTACAAAAAAAGTACACTTTGTCTACAAAGAAAGCACACTTTGTCTACAAAGAAAGTACACTAAGTCTACAAAGAAAGTACACTTTGTCTACAAAGAAAGTGTCTACAAAGAAAGTGTCTTCAAAGAAAGTACACTTTGTCTTCAAAGAAAGTATGCTTTGTTTATAAAAAGAAAGTACATTTTGTCTACAAAGAAAGTAAACTTTGTCTACAAAGAAAGTAAACTTTGTTTACAAAGAAAGTACACAAAGTCTACAAAGAAAGTGTCTACAAAGAAAGTACACTTTGTCTTCAAAGAAAGTATGCTTTGTATACAAAGAAAGTACACTTTGTTTACAAAGCAAGTATACTAATTATACAAAGAAAGTACACAAAACCTACAAAGAAAGTACACTTTGTCTATAAAGAAAGTACACTAAGTCTACATAGAAAGTACACAAAGTCAACAAAGAAAGTGTCTACAAAGAAAGTACACTTTGTCTTCAAAAAAAGTATGCTTTGCTTATAAAGAAAGTACACATTGTTTACAAAAAAGTACACTTATTCTACAAAGAAAGTACACTTTGTCTACAAAGAAGGTACACTTTGTCTACAAAGAAAGTATACTTTGTTTACAAAGAAATTATACTTTGTCTACAAAGAAAGTACACTTTGTCTACAAAGAAAGTGTCTACAAAGAAAGTACACTTTGTTTACACAGAAAGTGTCTACAAAGAAAGTACACTTTGTTTACACAGAAAGTGTCTACAAAGAAAGTACACTTTGTCTACAAAGAAAGTGTCTACAAAGAAAGTACACTTTGTTTACACAGAAAGTACACTTTGTCTACAAAGAAAGTGTCTACAAAGAAAGTACACTTTGTCTTCAAAGAAAGTATGCTTTGTCTACAAAGAAAGTAAACAAAGTCTACAAAGAAAGTACACTTTGTCTACAAAGAAAGTACACTTTGTCTACAAAGAAAGTTTCTACAAAAAAAGTACACTGTCTACAAAGAATGTACACTTTGTTTACACAGAAAGTACACAAAGTCTACAAAGAAAGTACACTAAGTCTACAAAGAAAGTACACAAAGTCTACAAAGAAAGTGTCTACAAAGAAAGTACACTTTGTCTACAAAGCTATTATATATATATATCTGAATATTTAAAGACTTAGTGTCAACGGTGATTGAAAGTATCTATAATACAGCAAGTTATTCTAATGTATAAGAAAACTTCTGACTGTTTATATAAGCTTTAACAAGTTACAAAGACTAATTTTAAGCCATACAAAAATGTAACATATTTGTGTAATATCATGAGTAAATGCATTCATGTCAGGTTTTAGTGCACTTACGGGAAAGGTGTCGATGTTGGTACTTCTATTAAAATAAATCAGGATTATAATCCTATTTATTTTTTTCATGACTCAATTTAGAAGTTCCTCTGGATGAAGATATTCATTTTTTCACAAGCCCTTCCCCTCCTTTTGGATCACAGGCAATGTGATCTTCCATGGGATTATCACTGGACAAACACATCTTTACAAACATATATAAATATGAGTACAATAGTAGTAAAACTATACAGCACTACATCAGACAGATATAAGTTAAGTTTACAAAATACTGTGTTATAAGAACAACACTTGTATATATATACACAACCCATGCTATTTACAGGTACGACCACAACACTTTCACATATAAAAAGTACATCACACACTTCACACCAGTGAAAGACCTCAACACTTCTGTATGTAGCAATTACTGACTTAAAACACTTAAATAATCATATTATTACAAACTTTATCAAACATTTTGCCTTTTTCTACCTTGGAATTTCTATGTGACTAGGATATAGAAGTCACATATCTATGTACAGTGTTGCCCCAGTTTCACAAACATTTCTTAAGGAATTTTTCTTGACTAAAAATTGACACATGGAAATCACTCCCTACGTTTCCTTAAATCTAAGCTTTTCCTTCACTTACATAATGCTTTTCTATGTTAGTTAAGATTTCCTTAAATTTAGGAAGATTCATGAAACTGGGGCCTGGTGCAAACACCTGTACATTAGTGTAACATCATTATCGTCAATGTTTCTGGACCTCAAACTGTCCTTAATTGATTGTATTCTATCAGAAAAATAGACATATCAAACAAACTGATTTATACAGATGTACACAGTGTATATCAAAACCTCTCCAAATATAAAATGGTCAGGTGGAACAAAAATCAACTTCTGAATATAAGTATTATGCCAATAAAACATTTATCCTAATGCAAGACTCCAGGCTTTGTTTAAGACACTGTCCATAGAATGTAATTCATAATTTATTCATAATAGTTAGTAAACTTAACAATGGATAAAACCAATTTATTTTGAGTCTTTAGGTCAAGTAAATGTTTTACTTGGATGGCTCCATAATGTAATAGTTAAGCATTAGTCTGGTATTGTCAGTAAATGTACAAGTGTTTATTAAAAAAACAATAATGATAACAAATAAAATTCCCAAAATACCACAATAAAACAGCCGTTCCTGAAAAGTTTTGTTGTACTTGGTCGTAGATAAGCAGAAAATGTGAAAACAACTTTTTTATACAAGTGAACATGTAGGCAAACAATCTAGCACATGAAATTTATGAGGGTTATCAAGCATTAAACACCATACTATAAAAAACGCATATTTCATCATTGCAAAAGAAAATTTTAAAGCTGTTTATACTTAAATTAAAAAAAAATTATTTCCTTCATATTCATATTTGCGAGAAGGTAGTCAAAAAACTATCAAACGTTTTGGATACAATAAACAAAAATATATCCTTGAGATCATAGCAACAGAGACAATCCTGGGATACATTCCACTGAAGATAAAAAACACTTATGTAATTTATATTTTCTTAGAAGAAATGATAACATGGTTTCGGCTTACAAATTTTGAAGATATCAATCATAATCTGAAAGAAGAGATCCCATAACAATCTTTCAAAATGCTGCACGTCCAATCAAGTTTCAAAGATATTAAGTAAAAACTGAGAGAGATCTTCGGAACAGAACAACAAAGGGAAGTTAATCCAGTTTCAAAGAGATTGGAAGTTTAAAATGGATACACAGATAATGCCTTGCCATCACGTAATCTGTTACTTGTATGTGTTTGAGATTTGACACATCACAGCTAAATGCCAATATTTAGTAACATATTCTTTTCCCTGATGAAGCTGAGAGCAAGATATGCCACAGAATGTCAGCCGCTGACTATGAAAAACTCATCTCTTTCACGTACAAGTAACAGTTTGTTCATACGTTATAGTGTGAAAATGCAAAAACCTATGAAATATCTTTATTTCTGAAATTTCCTCTAAATCTAAATTAAAAAATTTGAAAATGAAAATATTTCATGTAGTTTTAGGATCACCCAATACAAACTGTGGAAAAAGTCTCCTAAAGACCATATGCTCTGACATTCTGCCAAATGTTGCACAAAGCTATCAAACAGAGATAGAACAATCTAACACTGGGAAGGATGAAGATTTAGGATGATAAAAACTAATCACAATTTTGGACATAGGTATAAAAATGTTTATGTATTTTTCACTAAATTACACTTTTCTTGTATTTGATGACATATTCTGGATAGACCTGGTCAAACGTAAACATAACAAAAATTCCTGGATTTGAGTCACTGTCCACACAGGAGTCATACAGCTCAAACGGATCCTTAGGATTGATTGGTGGTGGCCGGACAAAGGAAGACTGTCCCCTGGCATGCTGACCGACAAGGACACGGGCCAGAAACATCTCTCCTCCATTACTGTAGTGGTCAGCGTAGGCAGCAGACTTGGCAAAGTAACTACCACGACCATATTTGGTGCCAGATGTCTTTCCAGAGAAACGAAAGTCAAAGCCTTGTTGACAAATTGCATCCACATACTGCCCATTGGTGCCATGAAACAGTTGTTTCTCATTGGGGTCCTTTTTCTTAAGCTTCATCTTTTCCTTCTTACTGAAAAATTTAACACATGAAACAGCTGTAACACCATTTACATCAAGCAATATGAGGAAGCCTTGTGATGACCTCATCTATATCCATTGTTGGCCAGGAGAATTACTATTGTAATACTGTTAACTAATTAATTCCTAATTTTTCATTTTTACTTAATACTTACAATTATCAACCATAAATTTGAAACTCTAGTTTAGATATAGCGCCATACCTTACAAAATTCATCCAGAGTTCCCCATTCTCCACGCGATCAATTCCTAGTATCTGTGCACTTTGTGGCATGGTCAAGTAGAACAAATCCTTTATTTTCCGACATTCATCTTTTACTGATGGTAAGGACTGCCCAAGAATCTATTAAAATTGAAGAAAAAGCAATAGAAAAGTATGAGACAACAACTTACTTGTACTCTACTTAAGAGCAAAATGAGATCTTAATTACCAGCACTAGATATATATAAGAGTGAGATGATAATTTGCTGACAACCTGCTTAAGTGTTAGAAGAAATCCTGTGTGAGTTAATAGCTTAACGATAGGTACTTATACATAAGGTCAAATGTACAGACAACCTGTTTAAGTAAGTGTGCAATGGAATCTTATCATCAGGTGCGTATGTGTTCAATCAAAATTTATTGACAACCTACTTAAGTGTTAGATGAAAATTTATTGACGACCTACTTAAATGCTAGATGAAAATTTATGGACAGCCTGCTTAAGTGTTAGATGAAAACAGATAGACAGCCTACTTAAGTGTTAGATGAAAACAGATAGACAGCCTGCTTAAGTGTTAGATGAAAACGGATGGACAGCTTACTCAAGTTAGATGAAAACTGATAGACAGCCTACTTAAGTGTTAGATGAAAACAGATCGACAACCTACTTAAGTGTTAGATGAAAACGGATGGACAGCCTGCTTAAGTGTTAGATGAAAACTGATAGACAGCCTACTTAAGTGTTTTATGAAAACGGATGGACAGCCCACTTAAGTGTTAGATGAAAACAGATAGACAGCCTGCTTAAGTGTTTTATGAAAACGGATGGACAGCCTACTTAAGTGTTAGATGAAAACAGATAGACAGCCTATTTAAGTGTTAGATGAAAACAGATATACAGCCTGCTTAAGTGTTAGATGAAAATGGATGGACAGCTTACTTAAGTGTTTTATGAAAACAGATAGACAGCTTACTTAAGTGTTAGATGAAAACAGATAGACAGCCTACTTAAGTGTCAGATGAAAAAGGATGGACAGCCTGCTTAAGTGTTTTATGAAAACAGATAGACAGCCTACTTAAGTGGTAGATGAAAAAAGATGGACAGCCTACTGTGTGATAACAACTTACCGGCACCCTACTAAAGTGTGAGCTAATACGGTTGGTTAGATCTGTATTTAAAGTACGATCAAAGGCCCACTCCATTGGTATATAGGACATCAGTGGTTGTGTTAAGGGTCCAGCCATAATCACTGCAGGACTGGCGCCTTGGTGACTTTTGCTCTGTGGATTTCTATACCATAAAAAATTTAAAGTTTAACATCTCATTATGATATCTATGTTGTATCATTAGCATTATTATCATGATCATATTTCAAACTGTGTGATTATGGCAGAGAGTTAGCAAGATTTCTGAAGGGATCTTTATTGACATTATTGCAATAAAAAGTAAGAGGCCCATAAGGCAAAAGGAGACAACATCCAGGTGTCATACAGAAGAAGGATTTTTAAAAATTTGTGCTTTTTGCCATATTGGGCCCTGCCCCTCCTGCCCCAATGGCCAAAACCCATCCTTTATACAAAACTGATTCCTCTCCACCAAGGATGCTTCAGTTTAAATTTGGGAAATATCTAAATATTCCACCTGGAAGAATTGAACTATAAAGAATCTCTATTTCCCCTATTCATCCTCAATACTCCAAGGGTTATGATCAATGTTGCTCTCTGCACCCCTGGAACCATCCTCAATACTCCAGGAATTATGATCACTTTTGCTCTCTGCACCCCTGGAACTCCTCATGGCAAATTGAAGGCACAAGCAAAGTAATTTTATTGGTTCCAGGAGAAAAAAATGACCAATCACAGTCTGTTTTGCCCCTCTGGCCCCAGGACCCCAAGACCCATGGTTTATACAAAACTTATTATTCCTCACCCAAGCATGCTTCAGACCAAATTCAGACAATATCCTGCAATTCCTGAAGAACAAGACAGATTTTAAAGAAATTGACAGATTTTCGTCATTAGACCCTGCCCTTGAGGGCAGAGACTCACAATTTATAAAAGAACGATTTACCTTCACCCAATCATACTTCATACCAAATGACTATACTAGTGTGAGGATATCAATTCTTACCAAACTAGCTATTTACTAACCTTTTCTTGCGCTCAGCCACATCTTTTGGGGCTACAAAAACAGGCCGGCGCCGCACAAGTCTTTCAGTTTGATAAAAGAGATTCTGTTGGACCATCTTTTCAAAGTCCATGAGGTATTCATGGCCGAGGGTAGCAAAGCGAAGCTGTCCTGTAGAGTTCTCTAAGTATCGCTGTTCCATCTCCTCACTACTGATGATAGCCTTGTACCCTGTAATGTTCTGTACCAACGTATCGCTTGCCATTATTAATCAGTGTGTATATGATGGGAAATGATTATATAATTTGTGACATTATCATTCTGACTTGACAGCATTAATTACTATGGACAGAAACTAATGGAAACACTACCATCTACTTGTAGCCCTTATCTGACACGTTAAAGGACAAGGCATATTCATTACCTCTGATATCTGTGTGGACCACCTGACATTGACAACTGGCAAACCTTTGTTTACAATGTCTATCAAACAGACAACAACTCAGACACAATACATATCTATTTTTCATTATGCTACTTGTTTCTAAAAGAAATATCAGTAAAAACATAGAATCCTATACCTGTTCTCCATACTCTCGCCATGCCTGGCCTTCGTCTAGCCAATACCACTTCCACTGTGTTGCGAGCGATGTGAATTTCTCTGCCCCTGATGAGGCAGTAGACAGTCTACGTAATTTACGTGACACCTGATCCTTATCCACTCCAGTCATAGTATCAAAGTTCAGTTGAACTACCACAGGTGGTCTGTGAAGGGGAAAATATTTGAAGACCCACAATAAAATTTTGACTTTGCACTTTACTGCTATAGGTCAATTTATGCTAATGTGAAATTTTGTTAGATCATGTCCTGCAAAAGTTTTACTTGGTAAAGTTTGAAACCATTTTATAAAAATTCTGTTTATCATTCTCATCAGTTTAATAACCCATAAATTCACCTTAAATGATAACAAAAAAAAGATGCTACTTGTAAAATCTAATTTCCTTCTTTCTTGATGAATCTATAATTCAACTGATTCACAATTTGCAACCAGGTTAAAATAAAAATATTATGTCTGAATACTTACACAACAGTTGTTAACTTTACGAAACATTCACTTTTTTCTACATCACTGTAATTTATCTCCAGGTCAACATTAGAGCTAAGGGGCAGATCTATCCACTTCTTCCCAGACTCATGGTACTGCCACTGGTAAGGCAGGTTTTTGTGGGACTTGCGGCATCCACGACCAAATCCACACCTTCCACGAAGGTGAAATATACAGATCTCCTTGGTGGGGTGCGCCTGTGGGGGACCATCCAACTCTTCATCAGAACTGTCTTCTTGGCTCTGCAAACTCAACTGGGACATTTGTCTGTAGGGAATAAAGAACACAACATCAAAACAAGGATTCTTTAGATGCGAACATATTGGCAGACAGGCTGAAGCCATGGTCTGATTCTGGCACTATTTCATTTCACTGCATGATCTGTCTAAAACCAGAATGGGCACAAGTATGGATCATGGATCCATGTGGATACATACTGATTTTGAGAAATACATGTATCTCTCCAGTACTTAAGAAATAGCAAAAACAATCTTCAACTGAAAAATCCATCATGGGTGTATATTTAACATTTTATTTCACTGAGAGGACTCAAAATTGAATGGCACAATTTGTGACAGAGGGGGAACATTACCTGTACATCAAAGGTAAGTTTAAAATATATCCCCCCAGTACTACTCCACAAATAGTGATGACAAACTTTAACATGTCAAAATTCAAAATTGCCTACTGTCAGCCAGTTTTTCTCTAATCAGTCTCAATATTAAATGAACAAAACTAGGGACCATGAGAATCATACACATCAAGTTTGAGAAATATTCTTCTAGTACTTCTCAAGCTATAGCAGTAACAAGAACTGTTTACAGAGGGATGGATGATGGATGAAGGATGACAGACAAAAGATGATTTGAATT
Organism: Ylistrum balloti; assembly: GCF_031769215.1. Taxonomy (NCBI): domain Eukaryota; kingdom Metazoa; phylum Mollusca; class Bivalvia; order Pectinida; family Pectinidae; genus Ylistrum; species Ylistrum balloti. The sequence continues at coordinate 144,257 of NW_026782510.1, forward strand.
GCTCACCATCTGATGAAGGTGGGCTAGTTAATATATTAGTGATATATCTGTCTATTATAGACTGGATATGGTACAAACACTAGGATTCTAAAACCTTACCTTTGTGTCTGAGCTGTGCTGGATGAGCTCTGGCTACTCTGACTCATGTTATCTTGCAAATCCTTTGAACTCAACACTGACTCTCGTAAATCAGCTAAAATCTCCTTGGGTGCTCGTTTTAGATTGATACCATGTTTTGCAAGGATTTCTGTGAACAGTCCATATTTCATTATTTGCTTTGATTTCCAATTTCAGTACTAGCAGGATATATCTTGGAATAATTTGATAATCAAGACTTTCTGTGTTTCCATTACCCCTGAACAAGGGTAAAAAACTAAACAATTCAAGACTAGTATGTCCAGTCTCAAGCACTCTCCTATATAAATGTATTCACACTTACCTTTGAAATTGAGAGTATAATCTTTGTTATGCTTAATATCATTACAAATGGATAATAATTGTATCTTGTGTGCATAGTGATATGATGTACAGAATGTAACGTCAGTCATGTATCTAAGACTGGGCTGAAATTTCATGTGTTTTAAAATGCCTCCATGAAATAAAGTCCATTTGAAATACGGTCCTAATACCAAAATTTTGAAGTTTTCTTTTACAGAATGTCAAAAGAATAAATGTTTGAATTTGGGGAATGTTTTAAGAATACATATGTGAAATAATGAAAACTTTTCCTTTTGGTTGCTATGGTTTCTAAAAGATTAAAGAAACAAGAGGTTCTATGATAAAAATGAAAGTGTATTTTAGAGATGAAAAAACTACAAATAGAATGAACATTCTATTTTATTTAGGGTTATAGGGAGATAATTACAATTCAATGACTTAAACTCAATATTTTTGGCGTACACTGTACCCTATATTACAAAACACAAGTGGATCATTGCCATTAGAAATATTCCTGTGTATCACTCCAACAAAATTGTATTGCTTTAGAAATAAGGCATGTCCACATTTCCTTATCCTGCATGAACCTGAAATAATAATTGACTTATATGTATGCCAGCCCTCAGCACTTTGGTGGATTGGAAAGTGGAAATCGTTACATGCTACTATTGGACTCGAAGTATAATAAAAAGTGACCATACATATAAGTGAAATTTGATACAGTTGATACATAGTAGTTTATATCTAAAGGTTTCAACTATTTGTCCATGATTTTTATCAACCACAACCAGGATATAAAGTAAATCACAGAAATATATGTATTTCAAGTTTGAATCCTTCAGACTAATGCATGAAGGCAAACATGTATACAACAATGCCACATATACCATCAAATCAATGGTGAATAAACAAACCTCTGACTTGTGCATGGTTGATGTCGTGGTTCCGCTTGCATCCTTGGCCAAATTTACATTGGCTGATCACATAATGGCGACATATATGGAGATAAGGACATGGTACACCTTGCGTGAGATTTCTACACCCTGCAGCTCCTACATTGTAAAATTTACAGATATGGGGCAAGGTGGACTCATTTCGACTCTCTGTAGACTGGAACAGGTATCTCAGTTCTTGAACTGTTAGATGAGCAAGCCAGTGTTGTTGCAGGGCAGCTCTGTTATGCTGGGTAGTCAAATCGTGACCAAACATACACGTACCTTCTTGAATTTTAGAAAACCTACATGAATTTGACAATAGATAAAATTTGCATATATGTAACTTGTCACAAACAGGAAAACCCATGCAGGCGGTTTTCCGTGTGCAATGTTCACTGCACAAAGCCAGTTTAGATATCGCCTGAATAACATCTAAGTTGGTTCCCTCTTTCCGTGTGATACAGAAGTTGTTTGGGAAACTCCGGAACAGCATGTGGAGTTGTTGTTCACTGACTCGAGGCAAGTCCCTCGCGACATTGTAGATTTCCAACGCCAGGTCACGGATGTAGAGGGGCCCGCCAACATGACACAAGAGTTTGATGGCTGCTTGCACGATACTGGCAATCTGTATGTCGCTGAGAGGTGTCGCCATCTGTGGTGGCATTGGCTGCATTTGCTGATAATATGGGTGCGCCATCATAGCAAAATTCGGTGGAGCGTTAGGCACTCCCGAGTTACCGGTAAACTGAAAGTAGCTCATGTCATTAAAATGACGTTACTTCCGGATCCGGGAAAGCTCTCGCTAAAGAACTGAACACGGGTAAAACTAGAGTGTGAGGAATCCACCGATAGGATATTTTTTAAAGAATAAAGATTTTTTTACCCATTAAATTATTTATACAAAATCAGTCATTTGCTGGCTATTCTTACATTTAATGAACTACACAGCAATTCAATTACATGTGCCTAACATTATAAATATTAAGAATCCTTTGCCAACGAATAAATGAATTATTTCTGTAGCGGGGGACATTATATCTTGTGTAATGATATATGATATAAAGCTGTCAATGCTTCAATTTTAGTCAGCTTTATACAGGTGTCCGTGTGTCAGGTCTACTGTAGTGTTTGTACCCTGTGTACCCGTGACCTCTCCATTGTTTTGTCCTTTCCACCTGTTACCCGTTTTGTCGGAGGTCTAGGTATATCACGTGCAAGTTCTCCTGTCTTGTTTTCCTTGCATTTTCATCCGTGTCAGGGGTGTTCTGTCTGTGGTGATGTGTTGTGATTGGTTCAAACTGTCTCGTATTGTCATTTTAGGGTATAAGATGCAGTATGTCTAATAATTTGGGTGCAGAGCGTTGGATTAACTTCCACAGGGTGAAAACCTTCTCTGAGGTAGGTCGGGGGATGGTAGCGTAATTCGTTATTTTATCGGGTGGGAATCTATAGCTGGGTGGAATGTAATTTTGTATAGAGATAGATAAGTTTATGTGTTCGGTGTAAGATGGGGGTCTCTGTGTCGGTATAGGCCTATGCCGGTGTTGATAATTCCTGTTAATTAATGTTTGCTGTTAAATAAATTGTTACATTTAAATTAGCAGTGTTTGTCCACCTTCGAAAACAAAATACAAGCTGTACCCATCGAACCTGGGTTGACGGTGATACAGGGCGAGACGGGACAGGGTAACTGTTGACCCCCTCTCCCTCCTGTTACCTTTCTAATGAAGTGAGAAATAACAAAGTAAGTTATTTACTCTGTGTGTAGGGATATGTTATCGTGTTATGCGTTTTCCATGATACTAGTAACTAGTATTGGCTGAAAAAAGTTTTACTGGTACGATTCTACACTATGCTATACGGATATACACACCAACGTAGATTTGCGAAAAAAACTGAACTATATTGAAAAGGGATCGAGTTTGAGATCATCACGATTACTACTAATATGGATTAGTCTGCAGTTTTTTTTATCACACTAAAAAAGACAGCTTAAAGGCAGCATCACATACATAGCGATTTCTACAGTAGGCTACAAAGAAACCGTTGGCACTTGCCGTTCAATACGGATTTAAAAGCTTTATTCAAACATCAATTATAATGAAATTAAGTTAGATACATATCATTGTTATTCTAAATATATTTCCTCATTTGCAGTGTCAGTTGAAGTGGTCTCCGCCGATATGTTGTGTTTGTGAACCGATCTCGTTATATGTTGAGTTCACTGTATATCTTTTTTTTCATTGTATTCGTTATGTAAAGGTACTTCAATCCCTCTATTGACCCGGATGGAAGTCATATTGAAACTTACATGAATTTCGTATGAAAGTAATAAGATTTTCTTGAAATATAACACAGACTAAATAAAATCAAAGTACTGAAAGTACTGAGAGGCTAAACGTTTTGAAAAAATGTTCACAAATAACCGCGAAGTTATATTACTTTCCCCATACTCCTACACTTTGGAATGCAAAAATTACTAAAATAAGAGAACCAGAGGCTATTTTTCTTAATTTTAAGCGATTTTATATCTTCTTTAATTCTTATTTCAAATTTGACGACAATAATGTGAACAAATCAAAATAGGTAAAAAAAAATAACAAAATACACACAACCATATATTTATCGCCAATAAGCCAAATGATAAATAGCTCTATGATGAAGTTAACTAAATAGAACCCTTGAAATACCCAAGATGTTGCAATTACTATCCTATCAATATGAGGATTTAGACAAATCGGAAGGACTTTATACCTACTTCTTTATTTTGAATGTACTGCAAAGTAATAGTCCTTACTTATTATAATTATATTTGTAGTTGAGGAAAGTAAATAAGGTGTAAACAGCATTTCAGATAGATTAAAGTGTAAGTAATTACATTAAATGTATTTACATGCCTATCTTCCTTGAAGTATCATGGTTAGACTTTTCTTCCAGTAATTATGTCTATAAAGACATAGTTCTTTGAGATTAAACCAGACTTCCATATATATACAAAATTTACAATATTTTCACTATAGCTACTACTATTTCTGATCTCCAACGCATTAGATAATGTCACCATGACACGCTAAATGAATAAATATTTTATGAAAATATTTCGTTCTAGTTAATTGATAATTATAAACATGAATATTTTGGTTTTTTTTATACGCGCTTTGTTTGAAGGAATATTTTCATTTCAAGGAACTTTGATACACATTAACAAACCTTGAGAAATCAGCACAAACAGCCTTCATCAAATAAAACTAAAAGACAAAAAATATAAGTTATAACAGAGTCAACATCATGATCAGTACAGTATTAAAAATATATTATTCATAAATCATGAGCACCAAATGTAACTTGCCTACGAAGCGCAAACTTTTTATCTTCAAAAACTTAAAAAGTGTCATATCGGCGGGTGTGCGCGTAGGACGAACAGTCCAATTCGGTGACGTCTAATGACGTGTGTTCGTGATTGGAGTGAGGTGTGTGAAGAGATTATCTCTAGGGTATGTTCGTGATTGGAGCGAGGTGTGTGAAGGGATTATCTCTAGGGTGTGTCCGTGAATTGAGCAAAGTGTTTGATTGAAGTACCTCCAGGGGGTGTTCGTGATTGGAGCGAGGTGTGTGAAGAGATTATCTCTAGGGTATGTTCGTGATTGGAGCGAGGTGTGTGAAGAGATTATCTCTAGGGTATGTTCGTGATTGGAGCGAGGTGTGTGAAGGGATTATCTCTAGGGTGTGTCCGTGAATTGAGCAAAGTGTTTTATTGAAGTACCTCCAGGGGGTGTTCGTGATTGGAGCGAGGTGTGTGAAGAGATTATCTCTAGGGTATGTTCGTGATTGGAGCGAGGTGTGTGAAGAGATTATCTCTAGGGTATGTTCGTGATTGGTGCGAGGTGTGTGAAGGGATTATCTCTAGGGTATGTTCGTGATTGGAGCGAGGTGTGTGAAGAGATTATCTCTAGGGTATGTTCGTGATTGGTGCGAGGTGTGTGCAGAGATGATCTTTAGAGTGTGTTCGTGATTAGAGCGAAGTGTTTGCGGGTATTACTTCTAGGATGTGTTCTTGATTGAAGCAAAGTATGTTAGAGGAATACGTCTAGGGCGTGTCCGTGATTGAAGCGAAGTGTGTGAGATGATTACTTTTAATGTGTGTTGGTGATTAGAGCGAGGTTTGTGAAGAGATTATCTCTAGGGTGTGTTCTTGATTGGAGCGAAGTGTTTGGGGGAGATTACGTCTAGGTTGTGTTCGTGAATGGAGCGAGGTGTTTGAAGGAATGATCTCTATGGTGTGTTCGTGATTGGAACGAAGTTTGTGAGATGATTACTTTTGATGTGTGTTGGTGATTAGAGCGAGATTTGTGAAGAGATTATCTCTAGGATGTGTTCGTGATTGAGGCGAAGTGTTTGCGGGGAACACCTCTAGGGTGTATCCGTGATTGGAGCGAGGTGTGTGAAGGGATTATCTCTAGGGTGTGTTCGTGATTGGAGAGAAGAGTTTGCGGGGATTACCTCTAGAGTGTGTCTGTGATTGGAACGAAGTGATTGTGGGGATTACGTCTAGGGTGTGTCTTTGATTGGAGAGAAGTGTTTGCGGGGATTACCTCTAGGTTGTGTTCGTGATTGGAGAGAAGAGTTTGCGGGAATCACCTCTAGGGTGTATCCGTAATTGGAGCGAGGTGTGTGAAGAGATTATCTGTAGGGTATGTCCGTGAATTGAGCGAAATGTTTGCTTGAAGTACCTCCGGGGGTGTTCGTGATTAGAGCGAAGTGTGTAAAGGGATGATCTCTAGAGTTTGTTTGTGAATTTAGCGAAGTGTTTGCGGGGATTACGTCTAGGGCTTGTTCGTGATTGGAGCGAAGCATGTGAGAGGATTACCCATCGTGTATGTTTCTGATTTGAGGGAAGTGTTGGCGAGGATTACGTCTATGATGTGTCCGTGATTGGAGTGAAGAGTGTGAGAGGATTACGTCTAGGGCGTGTTCTTGATTGCAGCGAAGTGTTTGCGGGTATTACCTCCAGGGTGTGTCCGTGATTGGAGCGAAGCATGTGAGAGGATTACCCCTCGTGTATGTTTCTGATTTGAGGGAAGTGTTGGCGGGGATCACCTCTAGGGTTTGTCCATGATTGGAGCGAAGTGTGTGAAGGGATTATCTCTAGGGTGTGTTCGTGTTTGAAGCGAAGTATGTGAGAGGATTACTTCTAGGATGTGTTCTTGATTGGAGCGAAGTGTTTGTGGGGATTACGTCTAGGGCGTGTCCGTGATTGGACCGAAATGTTTGCGGGGATTACCTCTAGGGTATGTCCGTGATTGGAGCAAAATGTGTGAGAGGATTACCCCTCGTGTATGTCCGTGATTGGAGCGAAGTATGTGAGATAATTACTTTTGATGTGTGTTGGTGATTATAGCGAGGTTTGTGAAGAGATTATCTCTAGTGTGTGTTCGTGATTGGAGCGAAGTTTATAACAAAATGAGTAAAAAATGGGTTCAACGGTAACTTTGGAATGGTGTGTATCGTAGAGAGCAGCATCTTTGTTTAAAGTACATCAGGTCAAAAGTCAGTCAATGCTTGACCGAGGTAAAAATCGCGTGAGTGATAGGTAATGATGAACGTCTGATAACGGGCGGGGTGTGTACCCCATTGTTGAAGCACCGTGGCAGAATATCGCCAGTATGGTTGATCAGGACAGATAGATGCTCTCATTTGTATGTCTCGAGCTCTCGAACATATAGGTAAATAAACAAGATAAGCTATGTACAAGGTAGATCAAAATGGTGTGGAATTGATAACAGGTACTCCTAGACGTACGTGCCCTTTTAATTATATGCACAATGGGCGTGATAGTAGGAAAGTTGTAAAACCTAAGTATAGGGGATATTAGGGATTGCGAGAGAGTCCGAGAGGGAGTTGAAGTCGTGACACTGAGCAGAGAGGAGAGCGGGGCAATGTATGGGCCCGAGTTAGAGAGCCGGAGAAACATCTAGGATGGTTATGTACTATGACTTTTAATAAACAATGAACAACCAGTCTAGTGTTATCAAATGCATTTGTGTAGTCACTATACGCTACTATGTTACAAGCATTTGCGGGGATTACGTCTAGGGTGTGTTCGTGATTGGAACGAAGTGTTGACGGGGATTACTTCTAGGATGTGTTCTTGATTGGAGCGAAGTGTTTGCGGGATTACGTCTAGGGCGTGTCCATGATTGCCACTATCATCATTTTCTTGGTTTTATGATTTTTCTTGAGAGTGAATTTGTCTTACTCGTCGTTTTCAACAACTCTTTTGACGTCCGTATGTCCATAATTTTGCAAGGATGGAAGTTTCAAAACGTCGTCCACATACAGGAATTCTCCTAAAACAGTAAGAAATGATGAGAATGATCGTCGAATGACAACTTCCCCCACGAAATAGTTATTGTCACTAAATTGTATTGAAAAGTGTTTGAAATAGTCACGTGTGTGATAATTCACACTACTTTATCTATGTACCCTGTTTAAACCTGTACCAACCAACCCATGGTCTTCGAAATTTTCATGCCGCCTGTCTGTTTGTCTGTTTGTTTGTCAGTTTGTTTGTCAATAGCCTTGACCATAACTATTGCACCGTAAAAGGTCAGACTTTCATATTTGGCATGTGTTTTACTTGTAAACTTGATGAACACTTGTGTCTATACAGGAACTAGGAATGACTTACACGTGAACACTTTAACTGTTTTTTTTTGTTCTCGATTGTTTACCAGTTTTTGTTAACATGAACTAAACCCTTAAAAACAAGCATTTGAGAAAACATGATACAAAACGTCATTGCAGACAGTGTAATGTTACACACTTCTAACTTCATTGTGAAAAACCTGTCATCAAGGTTAGTCCTTGCGTCTCTGCTCCATGGCATAGGAGAAAAGACAACGTCCTCGAAAGTTTCACATCTGAAAAAGCATCCTGTGAGAGCAAAAATGACAAGAATGGTAATAAATTCCGGTAGGAACACAATTAAAGTGATGGTTAATTTTAAAAATAAGTCCAATCCAAAGAGGAAATATACGGAGGACGAACTCAGAAAAATGATCGAGTTTCTTGTTGACAACATCTTGTCGTTAATACAAATTCACTGATGACGTTCATCTTATATTTCTACCAGAATCGGAAATCAAAGACACGACAGAATGTTCTGCATTAGCTGCTTAACTTGATCTTTTCTTAAAACAAAACCAACATGGACAGCTGTCCAATAAGTTGTATGATAAATGTGATGATTACAAATTCCCTATTGTGAAATTTCCATTTCTGGACAGCTATTTCTCTGCATCCCTAACCGATGGTATTTACACGTCATAGCTGATTCAATTTTCAAGGCCCCCTCCCAATTTCACGATTTGAGTGCAAAAAATCGACAACTGACGGACAAACTCGTAACACAGGGTTTCAAAATATGCAGTTAGATAACAATTATAGAAAAGTGTTACGGTCGTCGCAGTGATATCATTAAGAAATATTGTATTTCTTTTTGCGATATGAAGCTGGACGTGTTTGATGACCATTAGTTTTGCCTTTTGGTTCCGTTGTTGCATATCTTGCTCTCATTTGAGAACATGACATTGACCTTGATTGTTCAAGGCTGTGGGTGTTGTCAATGAAGCAGGAGAAGCTTACGCTTCCGGCACACCCTGTCCTATTCTCTTTGTAGTTTATTAAGAAGTATCCGTATAAATCTTTCCTTTGTTCAAATTTTGCCATAGTTTTATGGAAATTGATTTTGGAATATAATTATGTTAACAAGTTGGTATTTTCTTGATGTTTTTGATATGAACAATATTGGTAATGGCTGTCCCTGGTGACAGAACTAGAGTGATCTGTCAGGCTGTATCATCTGTATGATGGCTCTGCTACCGTGTATAAGTTAAACATATTGTTTTGTATATTTTGTATGTCAGCTAGTCCTACAGCTGCAGTATACATGTATATCAGAACCTATAGATATACCGACACTTTCTCTGTGATTCTCGCGTCCTTGGCGACGGTGTTCCTTGTGCTCGGACTTTTGATGCTGTTTTTCCATCATTGGTCACCTATAATCCTACGATCTGTTTCATGGTTTCGACGTTTTGATATTCACCTTGTCCAAACATCATGTAGTCTGTTATCTCTTTCCTGTGAAGAAGGGGTTATAAGTTACAAATGTATAAAGGAGTAGAAAGACGTGATCTAGAGAATGGTTTATACGTGTAATTTATAAACCGTTAATGGAAAAATAAAATTTCCAAGAGACATAGAAGGAGAACTAGAGAGGAAAAAACAACGCAAAAAAGTCTATGTACCGTAATCAAAGGAAAAGAAACGTCACCTAAATGGAAAATCTCAAACCTGGCATGACATAACCTTGAACATCAGACATGGCATGACATAACCTTGAACATCAGACATGGCGAACATGAGACATGGCATGACATAACCTTGAACATGAGACATGGCATGGCATAACTTGAACATGAGACATGGCATGACATAACCTTGAATACGAGACATGGCATGGCATAACCTTGAACATGAGACATGGCATGATATAGCCTTGAACATGAGACATGGCATGGCATAACCTTGAACATGAGACATGGCATGGTATAAATAACCTTGAACATAAGACATAGCATGACATAACCTTTAACATGAGACATTGCATGACATAACCTTGAGCATGAGACATTGCATGACATAACCCTGAACATGAGACATGGCATGATATAACCTTGAACATCGTCGATGAAACAGAAGACGCTTACTCTTCTTAAACACCTGGTCTTATTCTTGATTCTTGTTCAAAAGTTTCGGTGTACATCTTTCTTTTGTTCATATTTTGCCCTAGTTTGATAAATTCGATTTTGAATTATGATTATGTTGCCAAGGTGGTATTTTCTTGATGTTTTTTCTGGAGTGTTCATGTAAATTTCAGGATTTTTTCCCCTATATTTTGCCCTAGTGTCAGTTTAGAGTATGATTATATTCAAATGATTTCCCGAAATCGACTATATAATTTCAACACTTTAGGCACTTTTCATCATTAAAGAGTCCTAGATGAACGAAACAGCCGTATTATAAAGTTTAATTCATTGTTTAATTCTATTCTAACTCTTCATTTTTTCAAAAGGTTCTATTCACTTGTTTGTGCTTTTGCACATTGATATCGAAACCAAACACAATATACTCACCAATAGGATCCCCTTCTGTTAACCATATCGAAACTGAAACGAAAGAATTAAATATTAGATAGATATAAAGCCAGATTTGTTTCGTAATATTTTATGTGAAGGAATACATACAGATGGTAGGATACGCTGAAATATAAAACTCGTACCATGATAGTTGATCATAAATCAGAAAGTTAAAAAACTTGTTTTCGTTTGTTTGATGGGTTTATTTCAATGTGAAAGATGGAAATCAATTTAGGTACACTCCAATGTAGTAGACACATCAAGGAATATCATATGCTGTCATAGATCTACCTTAAAGTGTCCTGTAAACCATACCGGTTACCGACTGGACGGACGTTATCTACATCGGCTCTGAAAGTTTCAATGAAATTAAGGTAACTCTCGGCAACTGAGGTGCTTCAAAAACGATGTGAGTGATGATAATGTTGTAATAATACTGAAACTCAATTTCCATGAAAATTTGAAAATCTGAATTGTGTACTTTATTATATTGATTCGAAACGTACAGTCGATATGAGCAGTATTACGTGTTCACCTGGGGAGGCTCCCGAGGAGCCCGTCAGAGGTGGTAGCTCAGAGATTGACGACGAATTGGTGTTCTCGCAAAGCAACACTGAAATGTTTTAGCCATCTGTCTGATATTACCGGAAATCTTGATCGCTTTAAATTCAGGGATAAACTAAATAATATCTAGATGGTAATTTGACTGAACTTTGTAGTATACGGACCAGTCTATATGAACTCGCACTGGAGAGAAGGCCAGACACACGTAAAGGTCAACTAATACGTAGAAAGACTGTGGGTAATTCACAAGCAAGTGATAAACTGTTAGATGACATATATGTGCTTTTTCACTACATTGATGGAACAATAGTTAACAACACTGATGTCAACGATCTGTTGCGGATGAAAGATCGTGCTAAATCACACGGTAGTGGTCCCACGTTGGAAGCCACGGGTATCGATAACCAATTACAGGTAAACACACAGGTAGACGGTACGCACAGTCCGTGCAGCGGCACACCCGGGCAAACGTGTAAATGTATGTGTAATTGCAACCAAACACATAATTAACGAATATATAAAGAGTTCTATTGATATCATGTTACCTACTTATGTAAACCTTTTTAACATCATATTAGACACTGGAATAATACCAGAAAGCTGGAACACCGGAATAATTATCCCAATATATAAAAATAAGGGATACAAGAATGACTTAAATAATTACAGGGCGATAACGCTAGTATCTTGTCTTGGAAAAGTCTTCACATCAGTACTAAATACTAGGTTATACGAATTATCTGACCAGATCGGCCTTATTAGTAATGCCCAGGCAAGTTTTAGAAAAGGGCATTCAACAACTGATAACATATTTATCTTACATCTACTTATATCATTATACTTATCGTCTGGGAAAAAATTGTATTGTGCATTTATTGACTTTAAGAAAGCATTCGACTCAATATGGCGTGTAGGATTGTGGAGGAAATTGCTTAAAAATAACATTACTGGTAATACTTAAAGTGTTATACAATTTATATTCAAACACGAAATCTTGTGTTAGAAATGGTAGTGATATGTCACAGATGTTTGCTTCTAATGTCGGATTGAAACAAGGAGAAAATTGTTCACCATTTTTGTTTGCCCTGTATCTTAATGATTTGGAGGATTTTTTATCAGAAAAAATGTCGACTATTTGTTGAAACTAAATGAATTATGTTTGGGATAATATTGGTGTTTTTATAAAATTGTTTGTTATTTTATATGCTGATGATACGGTGTTAATATCTGAAACACCAGAGGGTCTGCAAGCTATGTTAACTCATTTCCAACAGTACTGCCAAAATTGGAAATTAGGAGTGAACACCGAGAAAACTAAAATTGTCATTTTTTCTAAAAGAAAGAATAAATCTAGAAATAGTTTTTTACTTTACAATAATGAACTTGATACACAAAGCTCGTTCCCTACCTAGGAGTTCTTTTTAATTACAATGGTAGTTTTGCCGCGGCAAAAAAACACTTGTCTGAGCAAGCTCGAAAAGCCCTGTTTGTAGTATACCGAAAAATAAGAAATATTGATTTACCGCTTGACTTGAAATTGAAATTATTTGATGCATTGGTATCCCCGATTTTATTATATTCAAGTGAAATATGGGGATATGAGAACTGTTATCTTACTGTAATATTTTCATGTCTAGATGGAATCATATTATTGTACATAGAAATTCATTTTAAAGAAAGCTATATTCACTTAGTGACTAAAGAATTTTCATATTGTTTTATAGAATTATTCTATAACAAATCTAGGTACTTCACCATTTTCTATTTTTCCTCTCCATCAATCCTATTATGACATTCCACATAAGAATACTTAGGTGTTTTGTTTATGTGTCCTTTCTCTATATTTTCTTCTTTCTCACCTTTCACCTTTCCTGTCACGACCTATATATATCATCCCTCAAGACTGAGTGTTTTGACAATTACATGTTTAATTTAACTGTGGTTTATTTGACCGATGGCCTCTCGATGTTTAAGTTATTGTTTGACGATCAAGGGTAATGATCTAGCCCAGTATCGGGCGGCTATCGGTTGTTTCTATCTTCGTATCACCGGTATACCTATTTCACAAAAGTTTTTCATCTATATAAATATGTTTAAGTGTTTTAATGACTTCAGGTTTAGAGTGATATTTATCTTAACAAGATTGTGCTGTTTCATTCATGTCCTTCTTTCTTGTATAACTGATAATTCATGTTTCCTGATAATACTGCATCTCCTTCTACTAGTTTGTAATGATATCCATCCTAACCCTGGCCCCTCTGAAAATAACGACGTATCTATCTTTCACCTTAACATCCGTAGTTCGAGGATTAAATTATCTCAATTAGAAAATTTGACATCTGATTTTGATATTGTCTGTGTCACTGAGACTCACCTTGATACATCTATAGCGGATGCTGACGTACTCTTAGATGGTTATGAATTATACCGTAAGGATAGGGGATCTCCGGGTGGGGGTATAGCTGTATACACATCCAGGCTCTTGTGCACCCGTCGTAGAGCTGATTTAGAATTTCGGGTGGGTGGAGTTATTTGGACGGAGATCCAGTTTCCAAGGAAGAAATACTTGTTGTGTACTTTATATAGACCTCCGAATATCTCACACGCCTTTTGGAATCACTTCGACTTTCTCTAGAATCCGCTTTTCATGAAACTACGCATATAGTTGTTGTTGGTGACATTAACGTTGATCTCCTGACCATAGAAAACACACATGCACTTACTGACATTGTTCACTCTTTTCACCTGACCAACGTTATAGACAGCCCGAGACGCATTGGACACACGACTGCTACACTACTTGACCCAATTTTTCTCTCCGACACGTGTATTTCTAATTTTTCTGACGTAATTGACATAGATAACGGCCTTTCTGACCATAAAGCGACATCTGTTGAACTGACTGTTGAGACTGCTGTTAAAAGGGCATATGAACGCAAAATTACTTGTTATGGAGAAGCAAATTTTGAACCTTTTAATGACAAACTAAACGACACTGACTGGTTAGATTTATTTACGACGTCGCATTCCCCGGATGATATGTGTGAATCATTTACAAACAGATACCTAGACATTGCCGGGGAATGCATACCGACAAAAACTGTTACTATCCGACCTAACGACAAGCCCTGGTTCAATTCGGAATTACGACGTGAAATTAGGAAAAGAAACAGACTACTAAAAAAATTTAAAACTAACCGCACTCCAGGCAATCTGACTAACTTCCGGAAACAACGTAATCATGTTAATAATTTAAAGAAACGTACTAAAGAAAATTTCTATGCGGACATAAATGGTATTTTAGATCGTTATTCTGACTCGAACCCCAGAAATTTTTGGAAAATTGTCCGCAGACTTCTAAAAACATCTGACTCAACAAATAACATACCTCCCCTTATTAGCAATTTTGGAAATCTTGAAATGACAGATGAAGGTAAAGCCAATATTCTTAATGATTATTTGTTTCCATTTCTACCATTGACGATACTGACGTTGACATACCAGAAATAGAGCTACGGACGGACGCTACTCTATCAGATATACCATTTCAATTAGACGACATTACTGACATTCTAAAATCTTAACATGTTAATAAAGCTGTTGGCAGTGATACAATAAGTCACATTATGTTAAAAAATACTGCGGAGTCGATAGCATATCCATTATCTCTAATTTTTAGATCTTCCTTGGATACTGGTATCTTTCCGTCACAATGGAAACTAGCTTTAATTATGCCATTATACAAAAAAGGGAATATAAATGAGTCTTCTAATTATAGACCAATAGCTCTTCTCAGTACTCTTGGCAAAGTTTTTGAACGTTTGGTTGTAAAATATCTAAATAACTTTTTACTTGATAATTCTTTGATTTTTAAATACCAGTCAGGTTTCCAGCCTGGTCATTCTACTGTTCATCAAATTATTGAAATTTATAATATATTTTGTGAAAATATGGAAAATTTTGAGTCAACATGTTTAGTTTTTTTGTGATATTTCTAAGGCGTTCGACAGGGTATGGCACAAGGGACTGAATGTGAAATTAGAAAATCATGGTATATGTGGAAAACTTTTAGTTTGGCTGAACAACTATGTCAGTAACAGAAAACAGCAAGTTTGTGTAAGAAATAGTAAGTCTTCCGTTAAATCTACAAGTTCAGGTGTTCCACAAGGTTCAGTATTAGGCCCCTTACTCTTTATTTTGTATATAAATGATATAGCTGATAACCTTGAAAGTCTTTCTAAATTGTTTGCCGATGATACTTCATTATTATGTTCCAGTACTTCCCTTTTGGACATTGAAACCAAAATTAATAACGACCTAGCTAAAATTCAACATTGGGCAGAAAAGTGGCTTGTAAAATTTAATCCCCTAAAAACGGAAGCCTTACTTATTTCAAACATAGAGCATGATCATGTCATAGATATTAAATTTAATAATGTGAGTGTCGATTTTGTTGAACATCATAAACATCTAGGTGTAACTTTAGATGAGAATTGTAAATGGGGTAAACATATAGAAAACATTTGTAAAGATGCATCTAAACAGGTAAGTATCCTACGTAAATTAAAATACATGTTAAATAGACAAACTTTAGTCAAAATCTATAAGGCTTATATACTTCCATTATTAGAATACTGTTGTGAAGTTTGGGATGGGTGTTCTCTCAGTGATGCAGACAAACTAGAAAAACTTCAGTTAGAATCTATCAGAATTATCACTGGTTTACCCTCTTATACCAGTAGAGAATCACTGTATTCTGAGAGTGGTCTAGAACCATTATCAGAAAGACGCACTAGAAGAAGATTACAGCTTTTCTCCAAATTATCTGTCTACTCTATTGCCCCCTTTAGTATCTGAAAATTCACAATATAACCTCCGTAATGCACAAAATTATTCTTTACTAAATTTCAGACTACAACTAACAAACTTATCTTACTTTCCGTCCACTATCCGACTTTGGAACCAACTTGAACTTGAACTTAGACAAAGTGTTTCTTACTCTATCTTTAAACATTCTCTTCGACCCACTACACTAGTTCCATATTATTATTTGCTTGGTAGTCGTAAGGCTAATATACTACACGCTAGGTTAAGAAATAAATCCAGTACCTTAAATAATGATCTTTTCAGATCCAATCTAATAGATCATCGTTTCTGTCAATGTGGACACCCTGTTGAAGATACTTACCACTATTTTTTTGTTTGTAATATTTATTCGGACCAGAGAGCCATTCTGTACCGAGAACTAAATAATTTTATCCCTCTAGACCTGCAGTTACTCCTACATGGTAGTATTATCTACTCATATGAAGATAATGTAAAAATATGTCAAATCACTCAGCAATATATACTTAATTCAAACAGGTTTTGATCTTTATCTCTCTATCTACCTCCCTCTATCTCCTTCCGTGATAAATGTAAAAATATTTGGTCTCTCCTTGCTCCGACACAAGTGGTGACATTTTTTTTTTTTTTTTTCTGAAGGACCCGGATGCCAGGAGAAAGCGATATTCGCACGGGATGTGATGAACTGTAGAAAAGTTTGAAAGTTATGAAAAGCGTTTTGTATTTTTACTTGTGTTGTTTGTATCAGGAGAGACCGCTCTACATGAAGTAATTTAAACTCTCTCTCTCTCTCACTCTCTCTCCCTCTCTCTCTCTCTCTCTCTCTCTCTCTCTCTCTCTCTCTCTCTCTCTCATTTTTTTCCCGTATATTATAATTGTATTTAAACATGTCGTCTTGTCTTGCTAATATGTATTATGTAAAATTTTATAGGAAAGGGCTTTATATAAGTTAGAAAACTTGTGCCCAATCCTGCTTGTATACTTTGTACAAATAAAATATGTTTAAATCAAAATTGTAAAAAAATACATTTACAATTTTGTAAGAGAATTTTGGGGTTGAAGAAAAGTACAACCCGTTTTATGGTCTACGGAGAAATCGGAAGATACCCTATTACTATAGATATTAAATTAAGAATGGTTAAATATTGGTACTCACTAATCCTGAATGAGAATAAATTATCAAGTTGCATGTATAAGTTGATGTATTCACTCAACGAAACAGGCCAAATAGAATTCAAATGGATAAACTGCATCAAAAATATTTTAAACAGTGTTGGATTAGGTCATGTATGGATGTTTCAGAAAACTTGTTTACCACATATCAATTTTTTAAAATCTGAAGTTGCTCAGAGACTGAAGGACCAGTTTGTCCAATCTTGGTTTGACGAAATGGAAAAATCGTCCAGAGGACAAGTAAATAGTATTTTCAAAAATGAATTTGATATTGAAGACTATTTATTACGGTTGAATAAAAAAGATGCAGAATTTATCTGTAAATTCAGAACAGCAAATGTTAAATTACCGGTAGAATTAGGTAGATGGAGAGGGATACAACATCTTGATCGAGTATGTCCCATGTGTAATAATGGTATAGGAGATGAGTTTCATTTTTTATTTTTGTGTAATAATGATGAAGTAAAACAGCTAAGACTGAAGTATATCCCGGGATACTACTGTAAATATCCTAACCGATACAAAATGAAAGGGATGTTCACAGTCTTTAATAAAAAGTAATTGATGAATGTAAGCATGTTTATCCAACGATTGTCATACATTTTATAATGCGACTGCGTTAATTGTTAGCATTGATTGTCCTAGATATTAAAATGTTTGAGCTGCTTACAATGTATGTTTTCGGAAAATCAACAAATATATAACATGTTTATAACTATGGCTGCCTGTCATGTACTAAAAATGTTTCAATATGTATGACCTCTTGTCACACATTGTTGTTGTCTGAGAGAAATAAAAATCTTGAAATCTTGAAATCTTGAGTTTTGAAAAATATTCAAATTGCATTTGAGGATGGATGAAATTAAAGATGAATTGTTGAAACAAACAAGCAAACTAGAAAACGAAATAAAACGCTGTAAACACGAAATTGTAGAGAAAGAATCGATCATTAGCCTACTACAAATAGAGGACGAGAGAGAGAAAAATGAGGTGATGTTGAGGAATGAACTAAAAATTGTACGAGAACAAAACAAAATCACTGATGTCTCCATAAATGCGTCCTTAAACGCGTAAAAGACAAAGTAATGTACACTCTCGAAAAATTGCTCAAAAGACTAAATGCAATGGAAACAAAAATTGACAAAACTATCACATATGAAATGAAAACAAACAGGAAAGATTACAGGGAAAATAACGAAAAAGAATTAACCGAACGGAAAAGCCCTCTCGGTGATAGTCAATCAACGAAACATCAAAGTGCTGACAGTACTGATCGGTATAGTGAGGTACACTCGGACTCAGAACCGGACACACCCGCTACTAATCTAACCTTACCAGGACAAAACGTTGTTTCGAATCCAAATCTTATGACTACAACACCAGGAACAGATCATTCTTCTCTACCAACAGCGAAAGAACCAGATCAGTATCTCAGTACCTACATGTCACAGTCTCGGAAAGACCACGACAAAGGCAGCGATTCTACAAAACCTTATTCGAATGCTTTCTCAGCAGACGTTGATCATGAAGTTGGTCAGGCTATACCTACCAAAATTTCGTCGATATATGAATTTTGCGGAGTTAGGACAGCTCCGCGATTAAAACGTATTGTGCTATCACGTGTAAAAGGCAATGCTTCGCTTGAGTTCGTCAGTCAAAGCATAAAAGAAGATGCATTATCCCGGGGAGTTATTGTTACGTTCGTTCGTGTGTTGAAAAAGTGGGAAGGAAATCGCTGGGTACCACCAAACTACACGTTATGCTTAAATATACGCGCTGATTTCCATGAGCGATCCCTCTCAGAAAACTTCTGGCCGTCTTGCATAAGAGCTCGTGCTTGGGAAACCGCAACAAGCAGGCAAATTGATGGATTCTCGTAAAATGGACCACACTTCTACTATGTCTATATTAATAAAACTTCTGATGGTTACTGCTACAAGCTTAAATCTAGTTGCCTGGATTGCGCGAGATGTTATGTATGGTGCCCCATACTAGAGTGAACTTCTATCTTCGAATGACCTAGTAATTATCACTTAAACTTGTTTACTTTCTGAGCAGACAGACTGTTTGAAAAGCATCGACGAACATTTCAGTAGCTACATTTTAACTGACAGTCGAATACCAATAAAGATTTAGGAGCGATCCCGCGCATCAGGATACGGTGGTATCGGTATAATGTGGAAAGTATCCCTAAGTATTACAATAATATCAGTAGATTGTACATATCGAATAATAAACACTAGGTTACTATGTAATGATATGTCTATATACATAATCGGCGTGCTGATGCCTTCATCCAACTGCAGCAAAGCGGATTACGTAAACACTCTCGAAACGTTGGAAAGTCTCTATGACAAATACACCACCGACAGTATGATAGTAATAACTGGAGATTTTAACGCTCATTTAGCCAAAGACTGCGGATGTAAGAACCACGAAATTGCGAACGAAAAGGGGACTGCTCTACAATTGTATATGTAACAACGTCAACTTTGCTCGGTAAATAGCCAAGACTGTCTTTTGGTCCTACATACATAGAACATTTATAGATAATATTTTATTTCCGAAATGCAAAATAGATATGTTGCAAAGAAGTGGAGTTATAGACGAGTGTGCTACAAATACATTCGACTATCTACCGATCAGCGTATCATTTACAGTCACATACCATAGGCTAGACTCGACTACGCGCCGCACCGAGGGTTTCACAATAAATTGGAGAAGAGTTACCCGGGACCTTTTGAACACCTTCCGATCAGAAGTTCAAAAGGGCATTACAGAACTTGACAATATTACTTCTGTAAATTGTAACGACACTGATACACTGTTGACAAGGGTTTGCTCTCTGATAAACCGAGCTGCAAAGGATTATCTACCCCACAAAAAATTCAAGTTCTATCTGAAACCCTATTGGAAATATGGAAATGTCAAATCGGCACATAAATCAATGAGTGAGAAGCGAGCTATATGGATCGCAGATGGACGGCCGCGAGGATTCTGCTACATAACATTTGCGGAATATAAAAAAATCAAAGCGCCTCTTCAGAAGAGAGTTGGATAATGCCAGAGATCTACACATAAATAAGCAATATGATGATCTTATGTCTGCCGCAGAAATAGACACTGGGACATTCTTTAAGGCAATTCGTGCAAAAAAGTCTCCGAAAGAATCATGCCGTGAACTGCGCGTAAATGGCGAAATTGTACGTGACACCAATGCACTAAGGAATGTAAGGTACCAACACTTCAAAACTCTAAGTAATCCTGCACAAATGGAACATTTTAATGATGCATTTAAAAATCGAATCGAAACAGAAATAGATGATATTCGCGGACGGTCGTTTAGTCATGTTTTAACAAATCTAGATACACCAATAACTAAAGACGACATTTTGTTTGAACTCAAACTGATGAGCAAAGGTAAGGCGGCTGGCCACGACAGAATAACAGTTGAACATCTTCAATGTGTGGCTGATATTATAATAGAATTACTAGTTAAAATCTTTAATAGTATCGTACAAAATGAAGTCTGTCCAGAACATTTTAAACAGTTGTTACATTGTATAAAGGACATAATAAAGACAGACTTGATGTCAACTGTTATAGAGACATAACTCTGATGTCAGTTATCCAAAAACTGTTTGAGAAAGTGATTTATAGACGACTACGTTTGTTCTCGGAGATGATTGATTTTCCTTCAAAATTCCAACAAGGGTTTCCTCCGAGTTGCGGCAGTATTACAGCGGGATTTATCCTACAAGAATGCATAGCTCGTTATATTGAGACTTCCTCCCCCACATGTGTAGCCTTTCTAGATAACCAGAAAGTATTTAGCGGTGTCTGGATCGCAGGGCTATTTCACAAACTCTATCAGCTAGGAATAAATTCGAAAGCATGGAGACTTTTGTACAACTCGTTCCAAGGAGTAAAATCTAGGGTACTCTATGACGGGAAAATGTCGGACCCTATGACGTCACACAGGGGGTCGGTCAAGGCCGAATCCTATCCGCCTGGATGTTTCTGGTAATGATAGACGGTCTCGCACAAGAATTAGATGAGTCTCAAAATGGAATACTGATTGGAAACATACATGTTCCTTGTATACTATTAGCAGGTTATACCTGTGTCATATCCGGAAGCAATGCAGCACTCCAACGGCTCAGATGGGATTAGGGCATATGTTGCACAATGGTAATCCGGTAGGTAGGGATATAGATATTATTAAGTGTAGAATGTACGATATGTTTCAGAAAGAATGTAAAGAAAAGATTGAGACTTCTACAAAATGTACTTTGTATACATATATATGTGATAGATTTTGTTTACAGAATTATTTGACCAAACCAATCGGTTGTAATTATTTGAAAGAAATATCTGAAATTCGTATGTCTTCGCATAAGTTGAACATTGAGGTGGGTCGTTTTAGTAATGTTGATCGTAATCATAGGGAATGTACATTATGCAATAGTGGTGATGTTGAAGACGAAAATCATTTTATAATAATTTGTGAATGTTTTAAAGATCTGAGAAATCATTTTATCAAAAAATCTTATTACAATATACCAAGTATGTGTAAATTTATTCAATTATTGAGTACAAATAACAAGAAAGATCTATCAAATTTAGCTAAGTTTATTGCATTATGTAACAAAAAGCGTGAGTGTGAATGATATGTCGAATGTGAGATATCTCGCTGCACTTTAATTATTATGAAACAGAGAGTGGTATCTGTGTGTTATGGGTAAATGTGATGGTGTGTGTGTGTGTGTGTATTTTTGTTGTATATAGTTTGTTCATGTACTGATGAACCAACTGGTTTAAAGTAATAAAGAACTGAACTGACCCTTGGAAAGACATAATTCCAACTCAGACTTCCAAAATTTACGCCGGTATGTTATTCAACAAGAACTTGAAAAGCGACTTAGCGATATGCGAAGCCATTAATAAAAATCGAAAGAAATTGAATAGCCTTATATCAATTGGTGTTCATTATAATGGAATGAATCCTGTTGCCAGTCTGTCAATATGGTGTAAAGTAATATTACCGTCTCTTCTTTTTGGATGTGAACTGTGGAGTAACTTTTCCAACACTACGTTGAATGACATGGAAGCGTTTCAACGTAAAGCGGCGCGATGTATTCAAGGTTTTGATACACGGTCTCCGAATGCCGTAACTATTTCTTCCTTGGGATTACAAGAAATAAGCGGAGAGATCCATAAAGCAAAACCGCTTCTTTGGAATAAGCTTTGTTTAGGAGACGATCTATTTCTGTGGAAACAATTATTCATTGCAAGGCTTAGAGAATACGAATATACAACAAACAAAGACAAATCTCTAGGTTTCATACCGGACATTCAAAAAATTATGAAAAACTGCAATATAGAAACATTCTTTAGATCATATCACCCTGAAGAAGAAATTCCGTTAAAATCTTCATGGAAAAAAATTGTGAAACGAGTTATAAAGACGAAAGAAGAGCTCAAATGGAGGGAAATTCTGGCAATAAAGGATAGCCTACAAATTTTCTTAAATGTTCATGTAAAATTAGGTATACATCCGCTGTGGAGATTGTCCAAGCTTAATGGGAAGGACACATGGATATTGTCTGAACTAATTTATCTATCGTTTGTCTCCGAAGCTGATCCCGTTGTTTGTGAACTATGTGGTAAAACTGTCGCTGACATAGCTGTACATTTTATCATAGAATGTCACATCCTGCTCGCTGAAAGAGATTTGATTCTAGAAATAATTGTTAACTTCCTACAGGTAAACGACTGTATAAAATTCACAGAAATGAGTGAAAGACAACAAACAGAACTCATTCTTGGAAAACGTTCAAGTGACATTGATATATCGAACAATCATTGGGCTGATATGATGAGATGCCTTGCAAAGGTGATTCCTAAAACGTACATGAAATTGAATGAAATGATATCGTAACAATTAAATCATGAACTGACGAAATATTGAACTGGGGAAAAAACTTTACTTTCATCTTTAAATATTAAAGTCATTCTTTTGTCATATACCATAATTCTATGCACTGCACTATGTTAAATTGTTTGTAATCTAAAATGAATGAGGAAATAAAGAATATCTGTTGCAGACACATCAAGGAATATCATATGCTGTCATAGATCCACCGTAAACTGTCCTTCTTATTTGGGGTGGAAGTGTCTCGTCCAACGGAAGCAACGTCGTCCGTGACGTCAGCTTCCTGGTAAACACCAACTGCTCCGTATAAGGATCGTATCACAGACCTCGGATTTTTGCCTGATGTTGTATTAATTATATGATGCGCTACCGACTGAAGTAATTAAGTCTCTTTACAACAAGGTCATAGAAATACAATTAATCATATCAATTCAATATCACACTCCATCCATCATTGGGTTTTTTCCAATGTTCAACCTGCACAAAAATAACAAGAACAATGCTGAGATAATTCATGTTTGATGTCATTGATTAAATCGATAAAAGTCGCCGGATATTATTGTTTTATCATTAGTCAAGGCTTGGGCCAACTCGTCGCTAGGACCGATTTATGACAAATCAGGTGGAGCAGTTCTGCTCACGCGAATGGTGTTATGTGATGTAATACCCCGCTATTATGGCGCCAGCACAATTTGGACCACTGGTCATCGCAATTCGTCTCGATGTAGGGGTTGGTCAAATTTACAAAAGAAATATTCGGTTCCCGTCACCATTGCCATCTAAAACTACTACCGTTTATACCATTCTGTTCCAACCAGTTACATTATGAAAGCGTTAAATCATAGCAAATATTCATTCATATGGTGAACAGAAATGAACGATGAACAATACATAAAATTATACAACTCTAATAATAAGATATAAACTTCTGTTTACTGTTGCTACACACATTTGTGGCCTTGGATTTAGCATGCTATATCTCTGCACCATGTATGAAAACAAAATGTAAATGTATATTTTTACACAACAAATAACAATATAAAACTAAATTTTACAGTGTTTATTAACGAGTTTTGCACATAAGGGATGCATGTCACCATATCAGTTACCTCCCTTGGACCTGATGGGTTATAGCCGAGAGCTATGATCCCCGTAGTGCTAATGAGCATGGTGCTGAGTAGCTATGACCAACAACCCGTGGCGAACATAACATGGAGCTGTGTATGACCGGAAACTCAGGGATACCATAGCTTGGTCATACAAGTGTCCAGGACTTTGTAAGGGGGTGACATCACTTGGACCAGGGTTTCGTTTGATTGCCTTACCCTAGACCGCAAAAAGTTGATGTATGCAGTCCAGTTAATCCTTTGTTATGGGATTGGATTGACTGACTTGGGGTATATGCCAGCAGACTGCCATGGTAAATTGCAATGTTTTTACATGATACCAGTTAACTTGCATAGGCCCAAATGCTGACGAAGAAGGAGGCAGATTCAATCAACCAAAGAGGGAGGAATGTCAGACTATAGAATGGATACTTAACTTCCTTACCTTGTAAATAAGGGCTATCCCTTGAATGGAATATGTAAATCAGGCGGAAGAAGAGGGGCTCAGTTCATTAAATAGCTGTTGAGACAGGGAGATGAAGGCTCAGTGCCAGAATGAGAAATAAGAATAATTAGAATACGCTCATGATAATGGGCTGTCTGGAGATCTCATCTGTGCCCCATTACATGCAGACGGGAGAATAGATTTGCACTTGTGTGCAATTGACATGCAGATGTATGGTGTCCTGTGATAATATTAGTTTAGCCCCGGGATGAACTGGTTAATAAACGAGAGCATAAATCTCCCAAAGTTTCAAGTGTAACTTTTCACGTGTGTAAGTGACTGGGATTAGATGGCAGACCCCAAATATGTTTAAACCTGCCTAATATTAACATTAGACTATAATATATACACATGTATGTACCTCTCCTGTTTAGCACTTGACATATACAGAATAGTGAGTTCTTCGAAAGTCACGACCTAATGGGTAATAATACACAATGGTATGTCTAAATGACACCAGTGTAAGTGATATTGTCATTATCTTCTAAAATCGTAAGTGGTTTAGTAAGTATCGGGCCTAACTATCTTAAATTTAATTTGATTTGGTATGCCAGCTGCCAAAGGTCTATGTAATATTTAGGACAACATTCGGACATCCACTTTCTTGCTAAAGCAAATACGATGAATTCATACAGCGGTATATTTTGTCATGTCGAGTTTTTATCATCATTTCTAACTCTATTATTCCCCAGGTATGCAACAATATGTGTTTATGAAGGATTGTTTTCAACATTATTTAAAACCGTGATTTTGTTTTGTCAATCAAAATCTTTGTAAACATATATTTATGACCTAAATAACAATGCTGTCATAGCTCTTGGATATGATTTTTTGTTACTTGTAATCGTTTGAAAGGAAATACATCAATGACATACTAATCATTCGACTAAAATATAGAAACAAATTCCTTAGAAGTCTGAAGGTTTCTGAAATTCGCGATTTTATTTTTGCCTTGACTTCAGTCTATACCAAGAACTCTTTTGAATATAGCGCGGTTTAAGGACCTCTGCAAGGGTCGGAATTCAAGCAATATCAAGAAAGTACAAGAAAAAAATACCAATAGCGTGATAGCTGTAAATCATACATCGAAGAAATAGTGTCGAAGCTATACGATGTTGCAAAGTAAGTGTTTCCACTTATTTTTTCATTAAAAGCTTCCATCACTTCTAAACGGTCGACACTGTAGATTCCCTCGGGACTCATTGCCCTCAACCTCGAGAGAATTTTCTTTTTGAAGGGATAACAAGGGCATGATGAGTTTCCACTATCGATCGCTAACAAAAAAAAAAAAAATAATAATAATAAGAAAAGAAACAAAACAAAACAGACATACAGTAAAATCCAAACATGAAATTCCTAGTAAATAACAAGTTAACATTGATAGTTCTAAGAAAGATAGCTTCAGTTTAGACATCCAATGAACACGTCAATAATTAAAATTTGTTTTTCTATGGTTCACATTTTCGCGGTTCTATCGCAATCCTGAGGTAAACCAATGTCATTTTCGTGGAAGTCATACGAGGCGAACAATGGTTTTCAAAACAGGCGTTACGAAGAAGGTGAAAAGACGTGCTCGGAAAGTCATTCCCAAAGTATAGGAACTGGTTTGACTTTAACTGTTATCAAATCTCTAAAACTTATTACTTCAACGTACCAGTAATAAAACGCCAACCATGCTATGTGTTTTCCTTTTTTTTCGTTTCATACCTTTAGCAAGACGATGAAGCTTGTTCTGGGGGAAATCTCTGTCAACCGTTTGCAATTGTGAATCCCGTGTGCATTGACTTTTTGTCCGAGTTAGTACAACACTGGGTTCATGTCAGGTGTGAAATTACAGGTAGCATCTCTATATCGCATCGCTTGGTTATGACAACAAGCACAAACGAAGACAATGCAAGGAGTGCAACAAAGTTTATTTTTACAAAAAAAGGAAAAAAAGAGTCTTGGTTACTTTTTATGCTAATGTTAACGATCCCTTACTTATGTCCAAGTGAATATCTTACTGTTAGATGAGTCCAAGAATGCCAAATCAATACTTATTTGATATATAGTGCATCCATATCTTTGTATATATCTAAAGGTGCATCATTGCATCATCTATTTACTGTGGAAACATGAAGGCATATCCTCTCGTTACATCGTTACAGCATCTATTCACTATAGAATAATGCTGACATCTCCTCTCATAGCATCGTTACAGCATCTATTCACTGTAGCATAATGCTCGCATATCTTCTCGTTACATTGTTACAGCATCTTTTCACTGTAGAATAACACTGGCATCTCCTCTCATAGCATCGTTACAGCATCTATTCACTATAGAATAATGCTGACATCTCCTCTCATAGCATCGTTACAGCATCTATTCACTGTAGCATAATGCTCGCATATCTTCTCGTTACATCGTTACAGCATCTTTTCACTGTAGAGTAATGCTGGCATCGCCTCTCGTTACATCGTTACAGTATCTTTTCACTGTAGAATAACACTGGCATCTCCTCTCATAGCATCGTTACAGCATCTATTCACTGTAGCATAATGCTGGAATCGCCTCTCGTTACATCGCTACAGCATCAATTCACTGTAGATTTATGCTGGCATCTCCTCTCGTTACATCGTTACAATATCTATTCACTGTAAAATAATGCTCGCATATCTTCTCGTTACATCGTTACAATATCTATTCACTGTAGAATAATGCTGGCATCGCCTCTCGGTACATCGTTACAGTATCTTTTCACTGTAGAATAATGCTGGCATCTCCTCTCGTTGCATCGTTAATGCATCTATTTACTGTAGAATACTGCTGGCATATTCTCTCGTTACATCGTTACAGCATCTATTCTCTGTAGAATAATGCTGGCATCACCTCTCGTTACATCATTACAGCATCTATTCTCTGTAAAATAATGCTGGCATTTCCTCTCGTTACATCATTACAGCATCTATTCACTGTAGAATAATGCTGGCATCACCTCTCGTTACATCGTTACAGCATCTATTCTCGGTAAAATAATGCTGGCATTTCCTCTCGTTACATCATTACAGCATCTATTCACTGTAGAATAATGCTGGCATCTCCTCTCGTTACATCATTACAACATCTATTCATTGTAGAATATTATTAGCATATGCCCTCGTTACATCGTTAAAGCATCTATTCACTGAAGAATAATGCTGGCATATCCTCTTGTTACATTATTATAGCATCTATTCATTGTAGAATATTGCTGGCATATCCTCCTGTTACATTATTATAGCATCTATTCATTGTAGAATAATGCTGGCATATCCTCTTGTTACATCGTTACAGCATCTGTTCACTGTAGAATATTGCTGGCATATCCTCTTGTTACATCATTATAGCATCTATTCATTGTGGAATAATGCTGCCATCTCCTCTCATAGCATCGTTACAGCATCAATTCATTGTAGAATAATGCTGGCGTCTTCTCTCGTTACATCATTACAGCATCTATTCACTGAAGAATTATGCTAGCATCTCCTCTCGTTACAGCATTCATTCATTGTAGAGTAATGCATTGGTTCTTGAATTTCCTCGCTGCTAACTATCATTTGCACGTATAGAAATGTCTTGGACTAACAAAATTGTAACAATCACTAGACTAGAATTTCTGGAAAAACAACTTCAGCTTGGGTCTCACTGGAAAGACAGAAAGACAGCAATTACCTTGAATTCAAATTAACATTAGTATAAAATCATCTAACAGAAGATTGTACACAGTATTTATATAGGGAATTTCAAAATTTCCCGGAGCATAATATGTCACTCTACATCGTTGTGGTATAGTGCTTAGCAGTTACATGTATATGAATTACACAGCTGGAGAGAAAGTGTTTTAATACAGTTACAATTTTACCATATTTAAAAGTAAAGATTCGATCCAATGTTGTTTCATTGCAAATTTTCACTTGATTATACATTTGAGCGCCTGTGACATCTGATGTGTTTTATCTCTTATTATCAAAATTTGCAGCAGTGAAAAAGAGGATAATAAGTGGATAACTGAATCATCAAATAATGATAATCTTACGTCAAAATATTTTACAAACTTAATGAAGCAGAACCTACCTAGCAGGAAACAGCAGAATATCATAGAACCCCTCATGTTTTCACGTACAAACGTTGACGCTGCTTGTCTTGAAATCTCTTGCAGTTTGAATGACATACGTGAGACAAAAATATATAGTCTCTAATTAAAAAGCAATGGTAAGAAAGTCCTGTCCAAGTCCTTTAGTTCATTTACCTATCAGTTTTATATTGTCTACTTCCTTATGAAATTGAATGAATTCACTTGTGTGTCTTTTGTGCAATTTGCGTTGCTGGTATGAAGCAAAAGACATTTGTCTTTTCGAAGCACCAATTCTACCGGCACTTCTTCACGAGTCTCTATATTGACTTTGTTCACATTTCAAATTTATTAAAAAGACGGCGCTAACCTTCCTACGACGCCTGGTCTTTTACTGCCTGTACGTTTTAAAGGGTATATAAACGTATATTTTATCTTCGGTTTAAGTTATTGCCATGTTGGTATTTTCTTGATGTCCTACATTATAAAAGGAAGGTTGTAAACTAAGAAATTTAAGCAACTTCTTACTGTCCATATCTCTCAATATACACTGTTTTCCTTATCATGACAGGACACTATGGACACGAAATCACAGTGACATTTTAAATCAGCTCCACGCCAGTCTTAGTGCTACTGTCTGCACAAGTATGCATTTCTGTATCCTAGATATGTGTATATATATAAATTTATATATAGAGATGAATTTAGATAATTATATATATATATGTGTGTAAACCTATTTGTGTATGTGGGCGAGCATGTAAGAAATTACATGTAATGTAATTATGATATTAAGAAATGCCCTGGTGATAGCTAATATTTCTGGAAATTCAATTCGCAATGTCTTTCAGTAAAAGAAATGTACAAATGAATATGGGAGGGGGATCATATACTTGTTTCGTTCTTCTATTCCTTGTCAGTGATGTTAAGAGCCTTATTTAAGAGATATAGTGGGTGATTAAGGATATTGTTGCTAGATTCTGTCCTGTTTGATTGAAAGGTTTGTTGGGTGAAGTCCTTCTTTCAGTGGTGTTAGGGAGGCAGCTGTTCTGTCACCAAGAAACAACTCGGTAAAAATATAACGTAACCCGAACTGTAGTCACATCGAAGACACCACAGGTCACATTGATTGCATTATTCATGACGAATGGGGTTTCAGTAAATGGTGCTGTAATCAATTGATTGACTGCTATTCACCAATGTTCAAATATCAAGAAATTAGTCCCAGAATTGTGCTTTTTCATCAGATTATACAAGACGAAGTCGAGACCCCTATATAATTGTTTAATTGATAGGGACTTTCTCGTCTCGAGGAAAGTAAAGAAATCATAATACCTTAATACATTGATTTATTGTATTTTTATTTAGTTTTTCTTTTTTTGGTTGAGGAAGCTGTTTAACATTTAATTTCGAGGCAATGCATACAATATCGATATCAGCGGCAGTATTGTCGTGTTTAACGTTCTTATACATATTTGAAAATACAGTGACGTCAGCTTATCTATTGGATTTTATGTCACTGAGTTGCGTCTTCCTGTTACCGACAAGGTTGAACAACATTCCTGATTACAGTTTCTAATTTTCATATTAATTCATTTTGTCCGAATGTTGCATACAGTTGAAAATGTCTCTCAACATGGTCCTTTAAATCAATTTTAAGGCGTAAATAAAGACCGGATACTTAAGTACAGATCCATGAAGGGCCAATCATTTGAATTTGGCGGTTCACCGACATCTTCGATTTGTTGCTCGTCATTTTGGGCAATATAGCCTTCATTGCAATTGACCTTAACACCAGTGACGTCATAGAACTCTACATGTTCACAACCTTTGCAGTAGTTGGCACTGTTGAAATATGAATATAACAAAGTTAGAAGTGACCTGAAATTTTACACATATTGTCACAAAATTCCATACAAGTGTGACGAAGGAAATCATTTTTGATTCCTTATTTGTTCGTGACATTATTCTTACATATGCAACAAATTACATCGCACACTAAAAGAACGTATGGTTGAATTACAATGACGTCCAAAATTAGGACGTCTTGATAACGTATTTGGAACAATCATATTTTTGTTTTATTTTTTTCCAATCATTAATTTTATGCTAATTTTCGGATAACGCGTATCATTTAAGCATACTTTTGCGAAACTCGGATACAAGTTGGATAATCGGTACATTCAAAATTTTATTCAGTATTTTTATATCATTAATATAAATCAGTGTAACCTATTGCGTTTATTGATGATAACGTACCGACATTCCAATGTGGGGTTGTTATTACAAGACTTCAGTTGTGGTAGATCACATGGGTTAATAAAACAGTGTACTGGTCTTCTACCACCGGGACAGACAGCTGTAAAACGAAATATTAGAACATGTGATAAAATATATCGCCCCATTTTATGTAAAAAGAAAATCTACGACAATTTTCTAATTTCAATATGGGAATTTGTCATAACCAAATCTTTCTTCATTTTTACAACCATTTTTTTATTATTATTATCATTTATTAATTTTTTTTTGTTTCGTTGAGTGCGTTTTTTCATACTTACAATGTGGGTTTCCTTCGATTGACAGTATAGTCACTGAAATGACGAAATGGCAGGTATACATTTTGAAACCAATACGCATTGCAAGAGATATGATATATGTTTCATGTAACATAAATTCTAGATCGGGAGGTGCATTAGCCTCGTAATTCAATACATTTCATAGATATGAAAATATCAGAAGAACGTCAACTTCATGTGTATGGAATGAAACGTGGCGTGCACGTTTGAGAAAACTACACATAATAAAGGGCGACCAGCAATGCCTAACATCAGTACTCTCGATGATTATACAAATGACTCAAAAGTTAAGAGATGGGTAGATAGACAGAAGGTAACTAAATGTTAGCTGGTCCTTAGTCCACTTTGTTAGGAAAAAAACTGTTTTTAAGAAAACGATAAACGAAAAAAATTACGATACTGATTTTATCTAATTTAACATCAGTTGTATTCAATTGGTCCCCGAAGTTCCAAATATACTAAATACATGTAACACGAATATCAAATATTAATGCGATCTCTGTTTTATACTGGATATAGAATCACAACAAAATCGCAAAATACCAGAGCTCAACGCCAATAATCTAAAGGGCATGAGCCGACAAAACTCAGGATCTATCGACATCTTTATAATCAGTTCTATAGAAAGAGTTGTTGCACATATGGAACCCGTTCTAATACGTACTAAGACGTCCATGTCACAATGTATAGATGTCTTTTATATACATAAAAGAAACGGCGACAACAACAAGGTATATTTAATGAAATCACATATTAAAATTAATGATATATATACAAACAAAGAATCAAAGTAACAAATTCCATACCTTGTACCACAAAACAGAACAACATCGCCTTCTGCATGTTTCTCTTTGCATCTGAGACAGGCGAAGACCTACTTGTGTGTGTTTCCCTAAGCTGACGATGTAAATACGGATCAAGTTATGAGATTTTGTCGTGTGACTGGCGTGTATCCATTGAATAGTGTTCTGTTATTTGAACTGGACCGGAAATATGTTGATGTCAAGTGGACACCTCTTCACTTTTCCATATATCTTAATCGTATGTTTGTTGTCGTTACTTATTTTGGTACACACTGCATAGCTGAAACACGGGGACAATAAAACTATTTACAAGTGTATTGGAACCTATTCTGATGTGCTTATACCAATTTCAGAAGTTTCGGGGGGATAAGTCTACATAGGATAAAACGACTATATGGTGTGTGTTAAGTTTACTTAGCTGATCCGAATAAATTGTATTTATGTTTGCCGGAAACAGACAATACAGACATGTTTCTAAAAGATAACAACCTTAACTCAAAATGTCGCTTTTCCTGCGTTTATTGATTATTTGTATCATGCAGTGTTAGCATTGCTGAAATTAATTACTATTTGCGCATGACCAAAAATACAATGAGTACATTAAATTTGAAGCAATGTTCAACCTTCGTTTCTTCAAAGTCTAATGGAAAGTGAAGGTCCGTTCGTGAAACTTTTTACGGTATAGAAATGGTCTAGAAGGAAAATAATAACAGATTATTCCGGTACACGTATGATGCGTTTGTACTGGATTTCGTAACGTCACACGAATCAATATAAGAAGCAATTAATGACTGGATTGTCTAGTTGTTCAACCAAACATTTGTAAAAACTTATCATTCATATTCTTAGCATTAAATCAGATCTACAGTTTTACTCGAGAGGTGCAATTAATGGTATGTTGATTTATACCAATCTTGATAAAAAATTATCACGTAGGAGCACTTTTCTTTTCCAACTATGTATACTATCATATTCCACTTTTTTAAAGAGAGATTTGAACGGCGAAACAAATATGTAGTTGTGGGATTATACTGAACATAAAGAGGCGAAGTCATAAAAATGACCGAATTTATCTTTTGATTCAAATACAAGAAATCTATACACCACGTCCGTCGTATATACCCGCCAGAATTGGAGGCGGGGATAGGGCAGACACTGCCGCTTAACTCGATCTCCAATGAAACAATCATGCAAAGCTTTCCATCAATCGGTATCGTAAACGTGATGATTTCAAATTTCCTATTGTGAATTTTCCATTTCTAGATAGCAGCAATTATGTACATGATGTTTCAGTTTATATGTAAACGTATGTATGGTAATTAAGTCAGGTGATCACTTATTGATCAGTATAATTGGCCCCTATAGGGCTTCGGTGATCCCCGTTTGTCTGACCTGGGGTCAGTTTGCCCTTGGGGGCTATTGAAAACCCCACTTCAGCAGCATTTTTCAAACACCTCGACGCCATATTGATTTTTTAAAAATTTTCTCTAGCAGTTTTCTTCTTATTTGCAACGTAACTTTATTATTAAACTGTATTTATTTTACAATACTTTTGGACAATTTTTCTGCTGCTGGATCTGGAGCCGTTGGTGGCTTTGTAAGCCCGTTTATTACACTTGCTACAGGAGTAATGGCGTCTCACTGAACTAGAAACATTCCGTACCAACTGCGTTAGTGTTTTTGATCGCCCGATTGTGTGTGTCGTTCGCCCGCCTAAGGAACCACGTGCATTTGTTTTGACAGACAAGGTTAAGGTAAGCGGTATCGTAAGCCTATACGTAACATCCTTTTATAAGTTCGAGAGAAAATGACGCACTACTCAGGCGCTCATGTGTTGTTATGGGGCCAAAACTTTGTTCGGCGAATGGATCAATATTGGTCACAGGACCCATATCGCCACAATTTTGGTTTTAAGTCTGATTGTGCTGTCTTGCTACCTTCCTTTTCAGTTTGTACTCAGAGTTATCTCCTTTTTTATCACTTTTTTGTTATATAGTTGCACCGTGCATGCTTCTTGACACTCAAAACATCTTATGGTAACTATCGTGTAAGTATATTATATCATTCCCATCTAATATCAGCTTATATTCAAATATTTGGTTCCAGCTAAATTCAGTTTATCAGTAATACACTGCAATGTAATAATTAATGCCTAGATTTAAAAATAGATATTCAGGTTAAATCCGTTCGGTATGTCCGTCGTACACTGCTCGTTTATTTTTTTATAACATGCTTTTGAATATTTAATCATAATGTCGTTTCTTTTAACAAAGTGTAATTCTAAAATAG
Source organism: Ylistrum balloti (assembly GCF_031769215.1). Lineage (NCBI taxonomy): Eukaryota > Metazoa > Mollusca > Bivalvia > Pectinida > Pectinidae > Ylistrum > Ylistrum balloti. The sequence continues at coordinate 178,717 of NW_026782510.1, forward strand.
TGGATTTAGTTTAACAATTTAGATTAGGTTGACATAGATGCTAAATTTATTTGCCCCCGATTACGGTAACCGGATTACATAGTACATTTATATACAAACCACTCAAAGTTAAAAGATGAGATTAGTGTGATTAGTATAAAATGTTTAATTTCAAGCCGCACATTCTATATTTACTCCTAAAGTTTTAACAAATTGTTTAATTCTGTATTTTCCAGTTTTTCACCCTCTCTTGAGGTCTGTGATTATTTACAATGCTAAAAACAAATAAAGTTGACTCCATCACACTGATTTAGTAGCTCTCGTTGGTTATCCTGGCGGTACTGTCGATATATCGTTTGATTACGACATTTTTTCGGGTAGGGGTAAACCACGAAAAGGAGTTAGATATGGGAGATTTTCTCCGCGAAAAGGACCATTACATCACTGATTTAGCACATAAATAATACATCCAACATATATCAAAGGTGAACATTGATTCCTTAACATGCAAAATCGTGTTTTCACTCGGTCACGTCATACGCAGATAGCGCCGATGCGTCAGTCGACGAAAAGAACATCATTAATGGGAAAACTGGGCAGATTGATAACGAATTTTCGGAGGATACTATCTATATGTATTTAATAACCCTGTTTGAAATATACAAATGAAGTTTAATCTATTTCTTATGATTTTCGACTTATAAATCAACAGTCTGAAAGTCATATCATCGCCTTCTGAATTTCTTCGCTGCAACCGAAAACGGACCCGAAAAGTACAGTTTATTGCTGAAAATGACTGCTATACAATATTCCAAAACAAAAAAGGACACTCTTCTGTACTTTTGAATATTACAAATTTATTTGTTATACAAATTATTGACTTTAAAGAGATGAAGAACTGTCTTGTGGGCTTCATCTCTTCATCATAATTCTGAAGGCGGTGACAAAAATTAGAACCGGATACAGGAAAGCCGGATTTGTTAAACTTATTTTTTATGTCTTCTATTGAGGATGTACATATATATACCAAACACAATTATCTTTTACTAAATTTTACACTATTGAAACTTCATTTTCAGAACCAAGATTTACATGAATTACTATAATGTCCTCAATGCATTATTGTTCAATTTCCACCTGATTATTATCTTTAATATCTGCTCAGTCAGTTAGTTAGTGATTTGAATGATCAAAATTTTAAAAAAAAGATCTCTGAATTTTTATTGCATTCAACATGAATGATAATAGTTTTCTTGAGTGGTTAAATGAAAATATTGTCAATATTGCAAGTTTCTAGCATTGAACTATACACATATTATTTACAGGTGATATTTCATGCATGTGGTGTATGCAAATTTTATCAAACAAAATAAGAAGAGATGATGCTGTTTGGCTATATTGAAACATTGGCTTTTTCAGAACAAAGCATTGATATTATGAAACACAATGATTCTATGAAGAAAAGCAAAGAATATGTATTTACATATATAGTAATCATTTTAACACTTTCTGTGTTTTGGCATCAATATCTTAATAATACCAACCTTTTCGATGCCATATTTTATCTTTTACTGATCTCAAATATCACTAATTGTCAATATGATATATATATGGACATAGTAAATAGCACTGAGTATAAATTATGTTTATGTAAACAAGTATCTGTATTAATAAATTAGAAACGCACTTTGATATCGTCACTGAATTATTGGCAACAGTATTGACAATAAAAATAAAAGCAGAACACTGTTTTGTATAAATATGTACAATTCAGATATGGGTCTACCAACAACTTTGTGTATCATTTGAGTATAAACAAATCAAAATGTCACACACACACACACACACACACATATATAATGATAATACATAATTGGTTTGTAATTTACCCATTTTATATGAATTTTATATGAAAAGGCCCAACTGTCTTGAGTAATTTCCTTCGACTGTGTGAGAAAAGAGGCCAGACCGCCTGCCGGTAACGGGACGTCTAAACCCTCCCACCGGACACCGGCCCTGCGGAAACCAGACCAAGGTCTGGCAGACCCACAACAGTTGGAAGTGGTACAGACGAAAGAAGCGACTTCCCCTTAGAAAGAGGTTTTTTGCCACCTTTCCCTTCCTTCCCTCATGTCGTTTGCAATCCTCATTTACTTGTTCTCTTCTACCGTATGTGAACAGTTCATTTTTCAGCTCATTGTTGCTGAGTGATACAAGAACTGGCCTCCCTCCTCTTTTCCTACTTTGTTCAGTTTCATTGGTATTCCCTTGGGTTTTCTCAAATTTGCCTAATCTAACCACTTTAAGGATTAGTGATCCTGCATGTTTTCAAAATGTCCTTAGTTAACTCTTCATCCTTCGTTTTCCTCTCATCTGTTTTATTTGACTGGACCTCTTGTATACTATAAATCACAATATTATTTTCTCTGACCTTCCTCTTATTTATATTTGACAGTACACATTCCATATTTATTTTCCTTTGCTGCAGTTATCTCTTCATTATCTTGAAGTTGTTCTTTGTTTGTTACCTGGTTCAGCTCCTTGCGTACTCCTGCACTTTTACCTCATCAACTTTAAGTTCGATTTTCTACTTTAAAGAAATGATCCCTTGTTCATATGCCTGCACAACTGACTGGCATCTTTCTTCAATTTTGGGTTCAGTGAAGATATTCTTTTCTACCTGTTCCCTAAAAATACCACAGAACCACATAGAGTCAGTGCTCTAGAGAAACTTGTATTCCACGTTTGACTTATTCAGGCAATATATAAAGAAGTGCTGAACACAACGCTGGCATTCCAGCATTTTAGCTTCAGAATCGCTAAATACCTTTGTACAGGTGACACATTTCCACGCCTCTTTTGATGAACAACTTTGAATTGTGCAAGATTATTGTATGCATTTATTTCTTTATCAATTGTTAAAACGTTGGAAAATATGGGATCTTGGACATTTTTTTATAATGCCTTTATGTTCATCCGGACTTTCTTGGTCCGGTCCAGTTTCCGTGTTTTAATTACGCTCACCCCAACAGCGAAACTGGCCTGTAGGGTGCTAAATTAACATGTTTATGATCAATACAAAGCAACATGTGGTATATCTGTTGTTATTTACAAGCGATACAGTATAATGCTAACTAAATGTTATATCAGCACATCATGACAATCTCCTTTATGATAATTAGCATCCCTTTTTGTGACACGACTGACGGAGCAAATCCAATTCTCCGCCGTAAGACATCGTTATGACTTTAAAAAAGTCGAAAATTAAACCCGTGCAATAGAATTTCGCTGTAACTTTAAAGATGTGTCCTGTGTAATGTAATAAAAGCGAAACAATGTCCTTTTCGCGGGAAACGCCCTTAAAATACACATTTTCGTCATATCTAACTCCTTTTCGGTCCTTTTCGTGGTTGAACCTTACCGCAATTTTTTTCCGGTAGGGGTAAACTGACTGTCATAATGTGCTGTTGTGGCAAGTGGAAAAAAAAGGCTTCGAAAGATTCTGTTTCGCCCTCTCCGCCAGATTCCTCAGTGTTCTCTTCGCTATAGTTTGGGTCTCCCTCACTCAACTCTGAATTTGCATCTTGAAATTCGTCTAGTGGAACAGTATGCTCAACATCCTCTCCATCCTGAGGCACATCATCCTCTTGAACGCTATGGTAACTCGACGAGAAGTCTCCTGTCACAAACTCCGGGGCAAACAGATCCAGGTACACAGGCTCTTTGGGTGTGGAACTCGTCACCAGGTCTTGATGCATCATCGGAGCTTCAGCCATTTCCAGAACTGAATTCATCCTTACCAATTAAAGTTGTTCTTGTCCTCAGAGTTCTTCTCCTCTAGAACTTTTGCTTCACTGTAACCATAGTTTTTCTCTCAAAAGGCAAGTTGACGCACTGTAGAAGCAAATTGCAGTGTAATATCGTTATCTTCCCACAGTCATCTTCTGCTTTCACTTAATATACGGGCGAGTCTCCATACATTTTCCGCTGCACCACATGAGCTTTCCGCTCCCAAAAGGATCTCAATTTTCCGGGTCCTCCTCTCTCCGATATGTTCCCAACTAAAACACGGTAACCAGGTTTCAGGACAGTTATTTTCAGCCCTCGATCATAGTACTCCTTTGACTTCCCCTATGTTCTAAATATCCTCTTCTGAGCAAATGCGTGTGCCTCTTTTAATCCCTCAACCCAGCTTTGAACAGTCTTTGGTACACCTTCACACGGTAGTCCAAATAATATGTCTATGGGTAATCTGGGTGAACGTCGATAGAGGAAAAAGAATGGAGCATATCCGGTTACTTTGTGTTCTGTTCAATTATATGCATGGACGATTGGTCGAGATGCACCTTCCAGTTTGATTTCTGATCATGAGACAGAGTACGAAGCATGCCTAGGATGTCCGTTTCAAGATGGATGATAAGGTGTGGTCCTGGAGTGCACAATGCCACTGTACTACTAACGAGACCCAGGTCATGGTGAAGGCGAGCTGGAATCCAAATCTGGGGATGGAATCGTTAAAGATTTTGTCAGCCGCTGTCTTGGCAGATTTATATCTCGTAGCGTACGCCGCCTGCGCAAATCTGGTCGACAATCACTAGAATATACTCGTATCCTCCTTTAGAACGTTTAAGATGTAGGAAGTCAATGGAAATGAGCTCATATGGGTAACTTGTATGGATAAATTTTAACTCGGCCCTCCGATTCACATTGGGTTTCTTGTCTTTTAAGCATCTACACACCTTCCTAACATAATGTCCAATGTCTTTAGTCATCCAATGAAATCTATCTCTAGCCAAGGCAACTACACGGTCTGTTCCCAAATGTCCCATTTCTCTTGAAGTTCTCGATAAACGACAGAACGCATCAGGAAGACAGAGTTGTCGTACTTGTCTTCCATCTGTGAATTTACATGAATGGTATACCAGTCCATTGTCAATACTGTACCTGTCCCAATCACGAACCCACAACTTCACCTTTGTCCCCAACTGCTGTAGCTGCTGTAGCTGCTTTTTACTAGCAATCGTTTCAGTTACCTCACAGTGTCATCTTGGTCTTGAGCTTTGGCTAAATCCAGTCTGGTAAATGACGTCCCTGACAACAGACCTGCTAAGTTGTCATTGTCCTCCTTTCTACTTTCCGCAGAAGCCGATGATATATTGGGTGACCACCCAACTGGCATAGCACATTCAGTCATCTGGGTAACAACAACTTCTTATACAACTGAAGTATTTGTACATTCCTGCATATAGTCAGTAATGTTCAGTGGAAGTATGGATAAGGCATCGCCCCGGATTATAATGAATCTTAAAGTCAGCTCATTTTGCTGCCCACCGTTGCCTTGTGGATCTAGTTTTGCTGTAGTTAAGGCGTAGGTAAGGGGATTGTTGTCTGTATAGACATCAAAATATTGCGCATAGTACAGAAAATCACGAAACCAAGAATTCCAACTTGCTGGAATGATTATATTTCTCTGCAGGGGTAAGCGTTCTAGAACCTTAAGCGATAACAGCCAACTTACCATCTCCTTGTACTTGGTACAGCCCCCAGCCCCTCTCGAGAAGCATCACAATGAACCACAAATCACTTTTCGGAAATGCCATAACTGGAGCAGTAGTAAGACTTTCTGCTTCTTCTTCTTATTCCCTTTGGAGGATCTTCCCCTTCCTTCCATTTTCAACAAATCAAAGGTTTTGCCCGACGACTGAAATCGGAAATATAATTACGATAATACCCAATCAATCCAAACTTCTTCCGTAGCTCTCCATCAGAAGTTGGTTTCTTTCAGCATGCTCACTGCCTGGATATCCTTGTGGTCCATACGACATCCCTTTGCTGAAATGACCTGTCCTAAGAAACGGACCTCATGCTGAAATAAAGCACATTTACAAGGTTTTAACTTTATTCCACTCCCAGCAAGTCTTTTTAATACCCAACGTACATCTTCAAGGTGCTAGTCACAGCTTCTGCTAAACACCAGTACATCATCGAGATACGGAATACAGATTTCATCTCGTAGGTCCGACAGCGTCTCTTCCATAAATTCCTGGAAGGCACCTGGCGCTCCGGTGAGGCCTAAAGGAATTCTCAACCACTTGTACAATCCCCATGGCGTTATGAAAGCTGTACATGGAATAGACTTTTCACTCATATATCCCTGATGGTAGGCATTGTCTTGATCAAGCGTAGTAAACCATGCATTTTTTCCAACACTATTCTTGAATTCTTGGATAGGTCTGCAACTATCTTTTGGTTTCAGGCGCGATAATCCACATACAATCTGAGGCTCATATCTTTCTTGCGAACACATACCAAGGCGCTTGAACATGGGGATGAAGATTTCCTAATCCAACCGTTGTTCACCAAGTCAATAAAATAATTCTTAACCTCTCGGTATAGTGGTGGTGGTATAACACGATATGGCTGCTGTACATGACTCTCATCGGTCAAACCAATGTACATCTGAAGGCTGGTTGCAGATTCCACGTCATTCTCGTTCTTGGAAAACGCAAAACATTTCTCCTTCAGCCGAATACATTGTTGTTGATCCAGATTCAACCTTGATGTGTCGAATTCTACAGGTGGATCCCATAACTCTGACTGGTAGTCTCCCTTGTTCAGGACATCTTGCTTTGTTGTGGATATGTCATTCGTAGTGTTATCCTTACCTGGGTTTTTATCACAATCTGTTGTCCCATCATTTGGCGATATTAGTGTAATCAGCGACTTAATGGACGATACCTCTGCGAGCTGTATTCCTGGCAACAACACGATATTACCATTACAACTATGATTAACTGTGTTTTTGACACATGTTATAGTTCCCTTACCCAATTCATCTGATAATACTAATGAGCTACCTAGACTGAAGAGAACTAATTCACCTCCTAATACCTTTTGTGACCGTACCTGACAGACTATGTTGTCCCCTAGGGTATCACGACCTTTTGACCACTTACCTTTACTGGACTGGACCTACCTTCCTGTTTCTAAGAACAGCGGGCATCATCATCGACAAAATGTGATATGACATTATACCCCAATATTGGATTATCAAAATAACACCTGCTGACAAGAAAAGGTACATGAATGTTTGAACAGTCTCCAAGGGTCACATCCACACCAAGCCCAGTCCTCAAAAAGTGTTTCATCTCCAGTAGCTGATTTGATAATTAAATCATGGTTAAATAACTCAACCAAACCTATTAATCGCTTTTCGGGCAGGTTTTATCGTAACCAATCAGCACCCAATACACTAACCTGGGCACCGGTATCCCATAGTGCATCACATGACTTGCCATCAAATTTCACATTAACGACACTCTTCTCACCAACTACTTTGCAAATTTTCTCACGCTGCCTTGCGTTCAACTCATACACTGTATCCATGTTCTTGGAATCTGGACATGTCTCTCCATGAAAGTTATCTACCCTTTTTCCTAAATACTGTATAGCCTTACAAGTGTTACTGTGAATTTTCCAATGTTCTTGCTGACACTACAGTACAATATTTTGCCCCATGACAACCTCCACAAACTTTCAACCCATTTACCTGTTCAAGCTGTTGTTTTTCACATACTACACAAATATTGTCCATGAAAATCCCACTATTACAGGGGGATTTAGTCAATATTTCTGGGGCAACGTTCCCCCTCCAAGTTTGACCCCTGTCCGTTTCCCTGTTACCTCAGCGGACAGCTTCTCTGTAGATGTCCCCCACTTCCACACTTGTAACGATGTTTACAATATTCTACGTTCTGTTGAGTACAGGTCTTGTACCGCTTAACCTTCTTGTATTCCCAACGAGTGTTATTGTTCAGTGCATGAGCACCATCACTTGATATGAAATGTTCTTTGAATTCATTGATTTCAACACGCAAGGCACTCAATTTTTTCTTCAGGTCGGTATCCAAACCTACTGCTGCAATATTTCCTTTAATCCGGCAGGCACCTCCTAGTTTTTGCTTCCTTTCATCATGCTGTTTGGAGACCGACAGGATAAGCTCATCATCTTCGGTGTATCTATTCAGTGCCGACTGTATGTCTGCCTTAAGAACATCCTCTCTAAATCCAGTGGCATTCGCATTGTGACTCTTCAAGGACAGGATCGTATGATACAGTTCTGATGGGGTCTTTTCATTATAAAAAGATCTAATAACTCGTTTAAGTTTTGCTAAGTTCAGGTCCTCGCCTGGGAGGGGTACCATTTTTTCTTTACTCTTGTTGAGAATCGGTAGACTGCTATCTTAGACTGTAAAGAGAGGTAATAAGTACCCGTATGTGACGCGGCCTTTTGATTCTGAGTCAATAAACTAACACATTTTTGTTTTTAGGTTCAGACTTGTCTGGGCTACACTATCATTATATTTAGTTAGCATAAAACTGTATCGCTTATCAATCACAATGATTATACCACATTTTTGTTTTTAGGTTCAGACTTGTCTGGGCTACACTATCATTATATTTAGTTAGCATAAAACTGTATCGCTTATCAATCACAATGATTATACCACATGTTGCTTTTTATTGATCATAAGCATGTTTCCCAACATTTTAACAATTCACAAAGAAATAAATGCATACAATAATCTTGCACAATTCCGTTAACTGTTTGCAACCAGCTTTTGACAATGTTTTCTGTGCTTATAAAGAGCTGTTCATCGTTTAAAACAACAATTGAAAGAAACTTCAGAAAGAAAATGAACATTTATTTAAACAATTGTTAGTGGGTGTAAATGCTTCATTTATACATTGAATTAACTGAAATAAACCAAATTTATTATAGTCAAAAAAAGCAATAGAAAGAATTGCCTTTGACTTTTCAAAAGGAGTATCCTCAAAGCAAACTGTTCAGTGATTGTCTGAGACATGGACACAGTAGAATTCTTTTTTTTTCTCAATGGAATAACAACATGATACAAAATTGTTTGTGGTCAGTTGTATTTATTAAACTTGTTTTGAAAAGTCTAACATTTTCATTTGTCAATGCTTTTTGTTATGCCACAGGATAATTTATGGACAGTAGTCATTGGTGCCTACATAATCATACAATATTAGGTGTCTACAAGTGATTGATTGTATGATTTGATTGACATTATATTGATTGTCACAAGTGTCTAAGTGTTAATATTGCTCTCAACACTTTCAACAACATGTGACAGTAATAGATGTTAATTGTGGATATACGAAAGGATCCTTTAAATAATTTTAGTTTAAACAATATTTTATTCAATGTTCAGTATTATTATGCATTAAACAATATTTTGATCAATATTCAACATTATTATGCAAACATATCGTACTCCTATGGGATGGGTAAATAACCTTTGAGTGTATATATATATTTTTTTTCAAAATATTTTAGTATATTGAGTTCAATATATATAGGTATAAAAATCGACGAATAGTTTTGAAAGAGAAAACGAGAAAATATCTTACATCAAAACATTTGTTTAGTATCCTTTTGGCGATATCTTTATAGTTGTATATTTATAATTTGTTGTTTGCCTATTCTGTTAGCATACTGAAGATAACACTGTTAATTATCAAACAATGATATGATTAAGAGTAAAAAAAGTTAAGTATAGGAAAGTTTAGTTATTTTGCTTTTGAAATTGACCTGTTGGAACGTCTCTAAGATTTTGTTCTTAATATTGCTGTCATTGATGTGATACTACATATACTGTTAAGTAATACATGGATAAATTACAAACTGTTGCATTCCTATTTTTCTTATGAGATATCTACATTAGCAAACAGGAATCTGTATTCAACAGTTCTACTTATGGAAATTATGCCGAGTTAATGTATATGTTTGCACACTCTGCTGCTACTGGAGTTACGTTACAGTCGTACTATCCACCGTCAGATCCACTGAACAACTATTCCAGAGCCTTCACAAGAAGTGTAATTGGACGTTGCTTTCGACCACTGCCATCCAGAGACGCTATTGTGATGTAGACACAGATAAGCGCCCTTCATCGCGGAACTAAGTTCCATCCAAATAATTTTGTACCACTGCGATGGCAATCACCATCACTTGAAGAGACGCAATATATCTCGAATGATGATAATGACATCCCAAGACTGCATGAGAAAATGACAGCTGGTAACCATGAAGATTGGAAAGATCAAGATGACTAGGGTGAGACTCAGAATGACCCTGATACAATGCAGGAAGATTCCCCTCTTTGAACGATTAACGGAACAGTCATGGGAATTCCACATTCTCTACTGCAAAAAATGTCGCAGGGCTCTTAACAGAGACAGATGCTTGCTTGCTAAGCATTCCAATTGGATACAAAAACAATGTTTATTTCCTTTTAAATAATACATCGAACAGAAAACGCCAGTTCTGGGAGGATTTCGGGTCATGGGGAGGTCAATGGAGTGCTTCACAAAAGACTTTCTTTCTGTTGGAAGACGCAAAGTTGGTGAAGTCTGCCACACTAGTAACATCAAGGGATGGCCCTATCACAGTTCCAGTAAGGGCATCGCGCAGTAAGAATCTTAATCAACTGAAAAGAGGTAAGACAGAGGATAACAACACCAAAGAAGAGGAAAATGTGGAATGTTTGTCATCTTAACCAAATTCATAATGTGAGTTCAATCAGCTTAGATTCGGGCTCATACCTAGAGCGCTGTCTGGAGACAGTAGGGCTCTTCTGTTGGAATACCACTAAATGTCATTATGTGTATATATTTACCACTGTTATCCAGTAACTTAATAACAACAAAATATGAGTGTAAATAATAATAGCCTATATTAATTAGTCATCAGTGCCAGTCATATATTTATTAACATATATTGATGTTTAAGACCCATTATATATGATGGATCGTATATGTAAATCATAGAAGTCAATATTCATTGTCATATGTATCTTATTGAAAAATTCAACCAGAGCGGACCTGAAAATATATATGTTCACCTCTGTTTATCAAATTACTATCAGCTTAAAGGAATAAGTAGATGGTTCTTATTTTCTTAGTGAATCTTACATCAATCTTCAATCTGAATTAAGAACAAAATTGGCAATTTTGAACAGTTTTAGTACCTTATCACAAGGTTTATGAAAACTTGTTACAGATTTTTCTTTGGATTAATGTAGTGATATTACACCATTAAAATGTTTAACTGTAAAAAAAATAACATATGGGACTTAAGAAAGCAGGGTCCACGCTCCCAAGTCCTGGATACACAATAAAACTATATAGAGTATCATGTGTAGCTAATGCTTTCTACACTTTCTACCATAACCTGCGTATGTTATCTCACGCCCAGACTATTCATTAAACACCATATCCATTGTTTATTCATACGCATAATACACACGTGACAGCCAAATCTATTGGACGAGGCATTGACATTTGACCCAACAATGATCTGTGACCCCGAACTACTTTCGCCACGTGCGATTATTTTCATCGTCTGCTGTCCATCATCAACATGGCTGACAGTGACGATCTGTCATTCTTGCCGGCGGTCAAGATCGGTGATGCGGCAAAACTGTGTGGAGGGGGAAAGGGGATAGTAATTGCTAAATGCAGTAATTTTGATTTCCCAACCTTTGATATTGTGATGTACAGTTCTGATGAAAGTGATCAGAGGTTCTCGAAATTACACGCCATCTTAATCGTGTCTGCATTCACATTTTCACGCGAAGAAGCACTAGTCTTATCCGCAACAAAATCTAGTTCCAAATTATTTTTTTTGAAAGATAAACAATTTGTGTAATTTTGTAACGTGTTTCAATGAACTAATGTTACGGGATGTTTCCAAACAATATTACTGAAAAAATAAGTCTTTTGCATCAAAAATAGCGATTTTGTCTCTTTTTGCATATTAATGAGCCAGTCAGATAACATACGATGCATTCTTACGCGAAAGTGTCAATGGGGGGCGAAACAATGTTGTACACAATACATGTATATTTACGTTAAAAGGTTATGGTAGAAAGAACTACAACTTGTGACAGTTGATTATCATCGTTATCAAACTCTCGTTAGTTAATTTTCAAATTTAGAAAAGACACGAGGCTTAGATAACGATGATAATTAACTGCCACTCGTTGTAGAACCTCTATATAATTGATAAAATAATATAAAATTGGTAAGTTACAAACCAATAATGTTTTTATCAATATATATGTTGTTAATGTGACATTTTGATTTGTTTATACTTAAATGATACACAAAGTTGTTGGTAGATCCATGTCTGAATTGTACATATTCATACAAAAACAGTGTTCTGCTTTTAATTTTATTGTCAATACTGTTGCCAATAATTCAGTGGCGTTATCAAAGTGCGTTTCCAATTTATCTATACAGATACTTGTTTACATAACCAGTGCTATTTACTATGTCCATATATACTCAACAAAAAAAGAAAGGTTAACATGTTTCCTTGGCGAATACCTGTAAATGAGTGAAAACAAAATGACGTTTGTGCAATATAAGAAAATGGTAATGTTTTACATTACAAAATCCTAGGGGGTTATCAAAATCATTCAAGCGTGAAAGTCTGTATTAGCGAAAGAGCTGCACGAGGTTTTCTGCGACTAACTTGTATCTTCGCTTGAATTTCATAAACATTCAAACTGACAACTGTTCCTTAGATCCTTAGGACTTAGAAATAACCGAATCTTGCTATCTATTAACTTTATCATTATGCCCCGGTTGTCACAAGTACAGAGAGAAAGGGCTGTAGGCATGATCCAGGCTGGGGAGTCTCGCCGTCGAGTTGCACGGCATTTTGGTTGCAGTGTTAAGACAATTTGCCAGTTCGTAAGTCGTTTAAACCAAACTGGGTCAACATCCAATCTTCCCCGAAGCGGCCGACCCCGTAAACCGACCGCCAGGGATGATCGTCGTATACGATTGATACACTTGCGCAACCGATTCGTAGCCGCAGTAGAGACTACAAGGACATTGTTTGGGCGTCGTGTGTCTCCCCAAACTGTCCGCAACAGGTTAAGGGCCTACCAATTGAAAGCGCGGCGTCCCTACACTGGACCCAATTTGTTGCGACGTCACCGTAATAATCGGCGTAACTGGACCCGTGTTCACCGTCGTTGGGCCTTACGACAATGGAACAATGTTCTGTTTTCAGATGAGTCCAGGTTTTGTCTGCAACACGGTGACGGAAGGCGCAGAGTGTTGAGGCGACGAGGGGAGCGTTTTGCGAACTGCTGCGTCGCAGAACGGGACCGCTTTGGCGGCGGAAGTGTAATGGTTTGGGGTGGTATTTGTGGGGGGATTCGGACCAGACATGTTGAGTTAAATGGCAATTTAACCGGCATTCGATATCGGGACGAAATTTTAAGACCAGTGGTTCAGCCATTCTTAAGACGCCATGACGTTGGCGCCATTTTTCAACAGGATAACGCACCAGCGCACACCAGTCGCGTCAGCAGAACTTTCTTGCAGCAGAATAACGTACAGGTGTTAGATTGGCCATCTAAATCACCTGATTTGTCACCGATTGAGCATGTCTGGGACGTTCTTAGGCGACACGTAAGAGAACGTCAAAATCAGCCGTCAAACTTGCAGGAGCTGGCCCAAGCCTTGATCGCTGAATGAAACATCTCTTCTCGAATTATCCGCCGGTTTACGAGTTCCATGCGACGACGCTGCAAATACTGTTTACTTCGCAAACAGTGGCCATACCCTTTACTAATGGTGTTACCTTTGAAATTGACCCCAACGTCCTTTACAGTCGAATAAAATCAACTGAACGCAAAGTTTTTAAATGAACCATAACTACAGTTTTATCAGAATTTATCAATTACTTTATTCGTACATGATTGGTAAGGATTTATGAAGGGGTTAATCAATTAATCACAGAATAAAGTAGTGTTACCTTTCTTTTTTTGTTTAGTACATATATATATATATATATATATTGACAATTAGTGATATTTGAAATATAGCAAAAGATAAAATATGGCACCAAAAAGGTTGGTATTATTAAGATATTGATGCCAAAACACAGAAAGTGCTAAAATGAATATTATATATGTAAATACATATTCATTGCTTTTCTTCATAGAATCATTGTGTTCCATACTATCAATACCTTGTTCTGGAAAAGTCAATGATTCAATATAGCCAAACTCCACCCTTTTTGCCCTGTCCCTCACATCCCTGCAGGTCAGTCCTATCCTTTACAAAGTTATTATCCATTATCACAAGGTAAATACATACACACAGGCATTTTCTATTGCATCATCAGAGAAGTAAAATGCAGTTTTAATTCTTTTTCTTTAGTTATTGTAACAGTTATTGGGAAAAACAATCAATTTATAAAATATCAGTGGACAGCAAATGCTATCATCATGTAGTGTAATTCATGTTTGACTAGTTTTATCTATTGACCAATTCTGAAGCAATTTTTGGCAAAGTTTTAACATCATCTCTTCTTAGTTTGTTTGATAAAATTTACATACACCACATGCATGAAATATCACCCATAATAATATGTGTATATTTCAATTCTAGAAACCTGCAATATTGACAACATTTTCATTTATCCACACAAGAAAACTTATTATTATTCATGTTGAATGCAATAAAAATTCAGAGAAAATTTTTTTTTTTAATTTCGATCATTCAAATCACTTACTGACTGAACAGATATAAAAGAGAATAATCAGGTGGAAATTAAGCAATAATACATTGAGGATAATATAGTAATTCATATAAATCTTGGTTCTGAAAATGAAGTTTCAAGTATATAAAATTTAGAAAAAATAATTATGTTTGGTATATATATGTACATCCTCAATAGAAGAAGCTAAAATTAAGTTTAACAAATCCGGCTTTCCTGTATCCGGTTCCATTTTTGTCACCGCCTTCAGAATTACGATGGAGAGATGAAGCCCACAAGACAGTTCTTTATAATTTTAAAGTCAATAATTTGTATAACAAATAAATTTGTAATATCCAAAAGTACAGAAGAATGTCCTTCTTTGTTTTGGGATATTGTATAGCAGTCATTTTCAGCAATACTTTTCGGCTCCGTTTTCGGTTGCAGCGAAGGAATTCAGAAGACTTTCCGACTGTTGATGTGTAAATCGAAAATCATAAGAAATAGATTAAACTTCATTTGTATATTTCAAACAGGGTTATTAAATACATATAGATAGTATCCTGCGAAAATGCGTTACCAATCTGCTCCATTTTCCCATTATTGATGTCCGCTATCAGCGTATGACGTGACCGAGTGAAAAAAACGATTTTGCATGTTAAGGAATCAATGTTCACCTTTGATATATGTTGGATGTATTATTTATGTGCTAAATTAGTAATGTAATGGTCCTTTTCGCGGGGAAAATCTCCCAAACTACTCCTTTTCGTCATATCTAACTCCTTTTCGGTCCTTTTCGTGGTTTACCCCTACCCCATTTTTCTCGTAAACCACGGATAGTTTGTTTACAAATGGGCGGTAATGATCTGAGCTCTCCAGATATGTCTCCAGATTTGTTGTATTCTAAAATCAAGACGTTGATTGATCTTTTAGTGGACACTGAATTTGTCAAGTTAGTGTTGGTATGCGAGCTTTTCACGAGAAGTCGTATTCATCAATTAAAGGTGACGTTCCCGTTGCGGTCTACAACACTAGGGTTGGGAAAACGTTTTTTAGCTCAGCACCCTACAGACATGCCTCAGTGTAAAACGTCTCACCGGCGTATGGGCAATGTATTGTGGCCAGGATGGTGTCCATTTTGTGAACCAACACCCTTACTTCAAATCCCTACGGGGCTGTATCTTGTTTGGTTTAACACATCTGGTCTGAGTAGATCTTCCCGTTACCTTCCCTTGCTCAGTCTGCAGGGCTGTTGATTATTCTTTTTGCAGGCTTCTGTATAGTTTGTCTCCACTGAATTTGTTCCTTTAGGCTACCCCAGTCGCCTCCTTGAGTTTGTCGTTTCCGTAGGAGTTATCCCCCTTCTTGTCATTTTATTCAATAATCTATCACTATTGACATGTCATTCTTTTTCATTGATTTCAAAATTTAAAAAAAATATGTTCTATACTATTTTGCAGATTGTTTAATTTTTGCAAGCTTTCATAAATTGCCAGTTTACAATTTATTTGTCCAGCTCAGGAAAATCACAGTTGACGTGTCGTGAACAGTTAACTGCTTTTATCACTTTATCTTTCTTTTGAGAATCTTCACTTCTTCCATTCTTATGATTAAAAAAAAAACCCATTTTCCTGTTTATGTCTTTTGCCATATACCGTTTCTGACAGTGGTGTAAGTTGATGTGTATTTACCAGATGTTGGTTTACGCATGTAGTACGCGTTTTTATTGCCATGGCGGTGGCTGCCATCAGTGATGGCTGCTGGCTTTATTATTTATTTTGCTGCTTTCAGTGATTTCTTCACTATTGTATTTTACAATCAAAAATTCTACAGTTAGTTTCTATCAACCGGTATGTCTACTACATTAGATATTTCAACATCAATGCTATATCATGCCCTCTTATCGATATGGTTTACTTTTTTAATTTGACAGATATCTATGAATTTTATTTCATTTATGCAGCTGGATTGTCTTGCCAGTTATTTCCACTGTTAATGTATTTTGTGTACTTTTTTCTTTGTTTACTGGCTATCGTTACTTGTTCCCTCCTCCATTAACTTGTGAATTAAATTGATACGTTACCGTTAACATGATCTCGCACTGTAGGGTCTAACTTAGCTTGACTATTGTTCTGCTTGATTTTGCTGTTTTTTTACTCTTTTTTTCTTGAAGATGCCTTCAACGTGAAAGGCTGCCCTGGCCACTACAGCCATCCAAACTCCGGCTAGGTCCAAACGCACCTGTCGGACTGAAACCAATGTCACTTCAGACCAAGGGCTGCCAGTTTGTGGAACATCCCATTTGACAGTGTCCTCCCTGAAGCTCCGGAATATGGTTCGGGAGGCATTCCAGAAGGGTCTGGAGGAAGGACCGAGGATGTCTGCTACCGACACTGTTACAGAGCAGGTCTCACCCACCAGTTCAGTACAGGTCGAGGCTACTGCACAGGATTCTTCGGATGTGGCCCCAATACCAACGGTGACCAGTGATAGTACAGACACTATTTCATCTGCACCCCTGGCAACACACAGTGTCATAAGTGCGTCTTCAATTTCTGGCATTGTCATGGCCTCAGGACTACAGGTAACCCCTCAGTGCCAGTACCCAGCAGTTCTTTTACTTCTTCTGTGATACCTTTAGACTCTTTGGTGAATGAAAGAATTAAAGAAAAGATTTGGAATGGTGAGCTTGTTGACTTGTCAACACTGTCCAATCAGGAACCACTAAAATATGAGATGGTAGTACAGAATGGATCTGAGGTTTCACCTATGGTTTACTGGGCACCAAAACCCCGGAATTCATCCTTGTCATTAGCGCAGTGGACAAATGCTTTTCATACGTTAATTGCCATTTATACACAACGGAAGCCATGGGATTTCCCAGCGATGTTACAACATATCTCTGTAGTCAGAAAGCTGGCCTTAAAGCAGGGAGACTGGCAACTTTACGATAAATCTTTTCGGCTTTTGAGGGCGCAAAACAAATCAGTGTCATGGGGGTCAATTGAGTGGGAGTTGTGGCAGGATGCTATGACAAGTAGGGCCAAACCCAGCCCTTCCCTTGCGCAACTACCTAAGGGTGCCTGTTGGCGCTTCATACAAGGGAGACCCTGTCATGGCTGTCGTTTCCCCCATAAGTGTTCCAAGTGCCAAGGTCCACATCCCTCTTCAAATTGCACAGATACGTTCGCCTCAGACCAGTCCTTCCTTTTCGTTACCGAAACACCAACCCGCCATCGTCCTTTCGTCCACCTAACCCCCAGTTTCGGGACTCCAATACCCCCTGCCTTCCGTGGACATCGTCATCCCCGTCATTCCTGAGCTCATTGCCGTGTTGACAGGTTATGATCTAGTGGCACATACCCTTCAGCAGTTGCTGAAAAGATTGACAAGGAATATGACTGTGGCAGACTTGCAGGGCCCTATGTGAACCCTCCTTATCACCGTTTTCATGTCAGCCCCATCGGTGTCGTTGAAAAGAAAAAAAAAACATCCATCATTTAAGCAACTCACAAGGGTCGTCACTCAATGATTCAATTCCTGATTCTCATTGTAGAGTTGAATATTCGACAATTCAGGCTGTCATATCATATATTATAAAAAACAAACCCATTTTTAAGCCAAGTGTGACATTGAGTCAGCTTTCCGCATAATACCGGTTCATCCAGTTGACCGCCCCTTTTGAGGTTTTTAGTGGATTTCACAATATTATTTTGATAAATGTCTTCCAATGGGTCTGTCTGAAAGCAGCAAGATTTTTGAGGATTTGAGCTCAGCATTAGAATGGGTGGCTATGAACAAGTTGGGGGCTTCTAGTGTAGTGCATGTTTTAGATGATTTTCTATTCATTGAACCTTCCAAGTCCAGGTGTGATAGAATTTTGTCTGATTTTCAAAACTTGTACCACACAATTTGGCTTCTTCTGGTCCCAGATAAGACATTTGTCCCAGATCAGGTCTTTCCATTTTTAGACATTATTCTTGACACATAAAAGTATGAAGTACCTCCAGACAAAGTGCGCTGTTGCAAAGAACTCGCTAGAGCTTTGAAGTCTCGTAAGAAAGTTACCTTAAGATAACTTCAATCCCTTATCGGTACCTTACAATTTGCCACTTCAGTGGTTAGTCCAGGCCGTCCATTTTCACGGAGGTTAATTGATCTGACAATTGGTGTCCAACAACCGTATTTTAAAGTTGGACTTACGTCTGAGAGCAGAGCAGATTTGAAAACAATGGTTTTCTTTCTTGAACACTTTTAATTTGAGGAACTTTTTCCTTGAGGAAAAATGGTTGTACAGCGACCATCTCCAATTTCATACCGATGCATATTCGACAATAGGTTTTGGTGCTGTTTGTGGATCTGAGGAATCGGTACCCGATGTGAAAAGTCACAATTTACCTATCTCGGTCTCATTGCAGCTTTACTTACCTGGGGAGACACTTTACAAGACAAATGTGGTAGCTTTTTTTTTACTGATAGTTTGGCTTTAGTGTCGGTGATCAACAAGCAAACAGCCAAAAACAAGATCTTGGTGCGGTTGTTGCGCATGCTTGTGTTGTTCTGCCTCCAGCATAATATTTTATTCAAGGCCTTTCATGTTCCTGGAAAACATAATGACGAAACTGAGGCTTTATCTCGTTTACAGGTAGACAAGTTCAAAACATTACATTCATGTGCCGCAGCGGCCCCCTCTCAAGTTCCCATAGCGATGGCTCAAGAGAAATTACTTCTACCTTAACCACTCTTTTGGCGGCATCCTTAGCACCTTCAACTCATAGAATGTATTCACGGATATGGCGGATTCTCAGTAACTTTTCAGTCGAAGTTCTAAACTCTCCCATAGTCGTACCTGTTCCTTTTTCGGTTATTGCTCTCTAAGTAGCTCACGCACATTGCTTAAGTTGGCTTCAACAACTATCAATTCTCACATGTTTGCTATAGCGTGTATACATCATATTCTTGGTTAATCAGACCCAACAAAAGCTTTCATTGTTTAAAAAGCCATACAGGAATCAGCATACATATCCCCATCGTTCGATATTCGACTTCCCATCACAGAATAAATTTTATGTAAATTTATTCAGGCTCTGCACAATACGGTTAGTTTGACCTTTGACAAAGTGTCATTTAAGGCCGTTTTTACTACAGCCTTTTACAGCCTTTCACGTCTTGGCGAGGTTTTGCCCAGTTAATCTTCTCAGCATTCACGAGTGTTACAAATCGGTGACATAGAATTCACACAACACGAAAACCACTTCCAACTATATGTATGTTTCCGAACCTTCAAGCATAATCAAAGTGGAAAGCCTCATACAGTCCCTGTTGCGAGCAGCAGCAATAAAGATTCGTGTCCCGTTGAGGCTATGTTACGCTACCTCAAATTACGAGGTCCCAAATCTGGGGTCTTATTCATGAATAGCCTTGGTATACCGTTACAACGGAAATATTTTGATGATGTCACTAAAAAGTGTCTGCATGTCGCCGGGCTTGATAGTTCACGCTACAAGGGGCATAGCTTCAGGATAGGAAGGGCGACCTTAGCTGCAAATAGGTGAATGTCAGATTCATAACTTCGTATGTTAGGCAGGTGGCATTCTGATGCTTTTAAAAAGTACATTCGTACACCTGCTTTATCTAACTGAATGCTAAGCATTAATTAGAATTAGAACACCACCTAATACTTGTACCTCTCTGTTTTGTTGCGGGGGTCACATCATGGAGAGTTGCATGGTGTTGTCTGGTTATAGGGTTGTTAGGTTCCACTAAACAGGTTGGTGTCCAGGACACCGGTACATATACCTCTCCTTTTTGATGCGGGGGTCTCTTAAGGGAGAGTTGCATGTGGGTCCTGCTGTTAGCATTGTTACTTAGGGTATTATATTTTTTATGCTTGTGCTAACAATTATTTAGTTCAGCAGTACTTCACACAAATGCTATACCAGGAGTGTGCAAACATTTTTATGTTTTATGTTGTACACTGTGTTGCCAGAGTGGCGTCTGTTTTTCGAGGAAATGATTAGTATTGACTATCCCTGTGAAGAACTTTGTAGCAGGTTTAACTCGTTTTAACTGTGCTGAATATGGCCTGTGATGTTCTTGTATCTTATAAACAGACATGCTGTCCACTTTGTGCCATAGCCTTGTTGTATAAGGCTCAAAGACAGTTTCCTTTTCACTAGTTTGACCATATTTAGCCACTGAACTTTAATTGCCCTTTGTAACTCTGTCATACACTACATATTCCATGTCACTTTTGTTCTGTATATACACTTGTTATTATTTCATAAAGTATACCTTCCATGTACCTTCGACTCCCTATTTTTGTGTAGTTTGTTGGCTGGTTTTGTTAAAGATTTGATCCATCCCTCTCGGATGGCGCCTGGCCTCCAAGGCCAGTATGGCGTAATTTCGCTCACCTTTGCTCCAAATCTGTTATTATGAAATTTTTATATGTACATCTTAATTAAACTAGGTTGAAAATAAACGGTTTTCCTATTCTAAACAAGAGTGTCGTGGACACAATATACGCCGCCACAGCAGTGCATATGAGATGTTGGCAGATTATTCGGATCTCTATCAAAATGGCCGAACCGAAAAATGGCAATGGCTGCCACAAAATCAGCAACAGAGAAAAAGTTGAAAATGTCATAAATCTTCCAGAAATCTATGAACCGTAAAATCGCCACTTCCAGCACATCCATCCATTGTAGTAGTGACATTGAGCAAGTTTCGTGAAAATCTGATGATTAGTATAGGAGTTACATTCACAAGGCTCCACTGTGAGCAAGCTACAGACACAAAGTTGAAAATGGCATAAATCTTACAAAAATCAATGAACCGTAAAATCGCCCCTTCATGCACATCTACCCATTGTAGTAGTGACATTGAGCAAGTTTCATGAAAATCTGATGATTAGTTTAGGAGGAGTTGCGTTCACAAGAAACGGACGGACAGACGGAGAAGATGACGCCAATATACGACCGCCTCCGACGGCGTATAAAAAGGGTATGCCAAGATTTCACAGCCAAAATGATTGTTTGGTATGCTTTTCTTGACATTTAGAGCAAACAGAGCTCGAGGTATAGATCATATCTTTGATACTTTAGCAGGACAAAAATGCATGTTGATGAAGCTGATGGCAGAGAGTTGTAGCTACCAATTAAAAAAAATCTGGTATATCTCGGTCACAATTAAAAATCTGAGTTTTCCGTACATAGCTAGTTCTCAATTTCCTCAAACGACAAACAATGCCAAGGGAAACTTCAGGGAAATGGAAGAGAAAAGATCCTAAATGGTATCGCTTCTTCAACTCGTAAGAATACATGTGTCAAGTTTATTGTTGTTATTTACTATGTTGTGCACTCGATGACAACTTTTCATTTTTTTCAGCTAAGGTTAGGGTTTGGCCTTTCTCTGGTATCCGTTTATACATAGATCATCTGATCGAGGGAAACTGTAACATTTCTAACGACATCAATGAAGAAGATTGAGACAATCTGTGTTTGAGAAATATCTGCTGTTTAAATCTCCAGTGATAAGATTCTACTTCTCATCTTGACTTTGTTACTCTGTCTGATGACTACATTCTGGACAAAGTAGAACAATTTTCTGGTAGAAAAAAGATGTCAAGATTACAAGATTTCTCTTCCATACAAGGTTTCTGTTGACAAGCAACAAGGATGCACTATGTCTTAGAGCAAAAGGACAAAGTAACGGAGTCTCTATGTACCCTGCATCCAGGTACACGTATCCTGAATCGTATATAAAAAAAACCCCATAAATATCTAAATTTATCCACAGCTTGGTGGAAATGATACATAACATCATGACCACACTAGATCATCGACCAACATTTCAAACGTTTTTAAGGTATGACAGGTTCAAAATGTAACAATCCGACACCAATTTGTAATGAACCTTGCAGGTCGTATGCAATCGCAAGCAGTTCACATGTTTTAGTTACCGTAACACGTGAATTTTGTACAAAGTGCATTTAATAGCAAAGCGTCATATCTCGTTATTATGTAACGTGATATATTTTACTATTTCGAATACTTCAGCGTGAAATTTGAGCACGATCTTATCTATGTATCTTAGTTACCATCTCTGTATTGAGTTATTAGCATTATCATCATTGTCTGTTTTGCTTTGTATAAGTTTATCGCCGTTATAACTGTACACGGCTTTGTTATCTATAATGACTTAAAAAACAGTCCGGTGTTGTCCGTCAATATTTAACCTTTGTTTACAAACTCACCATTATTCGGAACAAGTGATGGTTACCTCATAGAAGTCGGCCGAGGTGTTCCGATTGAATCACCGCGCAGGAAGTGAACTAACTCGTAGAGTACACACGCATCAATGACGTCATTTACATTCTTTAGTACTTTCACTTTAATACCGGAACCACTGAACACCATATTTCTACCGTGCTGACATCAATGATCCGCATTGTTGGCATTGCCTGCGTATGGTAAGTATTTGTAGTTTACAACTAGAGATGATATATTTCTTCAATAGGTTTTAACTTAAATAACTTATATATATAGAGTCACTCTGGACACTTTTTGTTTTGTTTGTGGGGGGACCTATACCAGTTGCTACTTTACCCTTTGGCACAGGAGTAATCGAACGATCTTTATTGGAATTATCGCTATTTTACTACTAAAATGAAAGATGACCAGAAATAAAATAAGATCATTAGGTACACGTTTGTTTCGTAAACGAACAACCCCTTGTCAAACTGGTCGAAGCGATAAATGAAAACGGCCTCATAATCACTAGTTAGAGTGGAAGGTTAGCGAGTCACATTAACTTGCTTTGTTTTGAAGTGGACCCAAGGTTTCTGGGCATGTTGCGGGAATCATTCTTTAATTCACCACATCCATGGTGGATGCGTCTCTACCACTTTTATGACTAGGTCTGTTGACATTAAATTGTCATTTCAGAGACTGAACTATGTATTTGTACACTTTGCTTGTAGATGTAAGCCTCTGTAGGTTGTGGAACAAGAAACATACAATCTTGTTGATGGATATTTATTTTGAGATGCTTACACAACGAGTGAAAGACCTAGAACACAGCACAATACACTCAAACAATCTAAATATTTCAATCACTATTATATAGTATATAAATAGTTATTTATCACAAGAGAAACTCCAGCTTCATCCCATCTCTTGAACTAGCTTTCAATTTTTTGTTAAATGCAATATATAAATGTATGCATAATACAAAATGAATACAAACTAATGAAAGGAAAATATTTAAATGTTTTTATTCTGTTCTTATTATCTTATAATAATAATAATTTTTTTCCATATGACATTTCATAACTAGTGGAGATGTGCTGATGTTTCGTTTTTTTCTTCGTCAAAAAGGAGAAATAAATATTTATCCATTTTTTACATGAAAGAATTTGTGATTTTGTCATTGAATTTTTTAGAAAGAAATAATTGCTTTGAGCTGTTGAACATTTAAACTGATACAAAAGTCCTTAATATTATCAAAATCTGAAGTTTGAAAAATCAAAGGTCAGAATTGACTGTCAGCATGGAGTAAATTTATTTTGGGAAATCTGAGGTTACAAGGCATCTGTGGTAAGGTCTCACTGTATGTTTTTTTAATAATCCTGTGTTTGTAGTTAGGATTGAATTCATGTATAGAAACTTCGAAAAATGATTGTGACATCACGCCATGGATACAGTCGTACTCGAGGATGCGCCATAGCCAACGGGGTAAATTTCGTGGATAATTTTCCGATAAGGAGGTAATTATCGATACATATAGTATGAAAGTGATGAGGAAACCATCCTAGATTTAGTGTGAATTCATGGATACGAAAATATACGCGAAATAACAGATAAAATGACTAAAGGCAAAACTGGAAGTGCAAGAAGTAGCAAGAAATCGGCTTCTAAACTGGGATCCAACTCGAAAGAGTCCTTCAACGACGCATTGAAGGAGGAACAGTATAACCGCAAAATATGCTCGAAGGAAGCAAAGAAGTACATGAAGTGTGATCGATGCCAGAACCTTTTCTGCATCAGATGTCAGGATTTTGATTCGAAGAAATATGACATCCTATCAAAATCAGATACAATGTGGTTTTGCCCACCATGCAGAATGACAGTTGAAAGAATATTCTCACGGACAGAAAAATTGAAGAGAGGTGTAGGCAAATCACGCAAGAATTTGACGATAGAATTACTGAACTTGAAAGAGAGGTAAAAGGGTTAATCTCTAAACTGGAAATGAGCTTGAAATCTGAGAAATCTGCACCAAGCAAAGACGAAATAGTTGCTGAAATTAAAGAGTGAGCAGAGAGAGAAAACAACATAATTCTATTTGGAGTTCTGAAACAGTCCCATCATGACAGAAAGAAACATATGGAAGAAGATGCTAAAGTTGCAGGAAATTTATTAGAAGTCTGTGGAGTGTCAAAGAAAGATAGGCCTAGAAAAATTATACGATTGGGAAAGAGACCAGAGTCCAGTAACGTAACCAATAACAGCCGGCCTATTCTAGTTCATTTTGAGTCACAACAACAAAAGAAAGGAATCTTTAAAAATACCAGAAAAGTAAGAAATCATAGCCAACTTTCCTCAGTAGGAATAAGAAATGACTTAACACATTGTGAAAGAGAATCAGAGAAGGCATTATACGAGGAAGCGAAGCAGAAAGAAAACAATGAAACAGAGGATTATGTATACCGTGTCCGTGGACCGCCTTGGAGTAGAAAAATTGTGTGCCTTCCCAGAAACAATATATAAAGAGCATTTAATTGGCTATACATATGTAATAATTGAGATTCTTTGTTATAGGAAACATCTCCTGATCATCATATAACTTTAGATATGGATATAGAGGCATTTGTTTTGCCAGCGTCCATTATTTACTTATTATTATTACTTATTATATTCTATTTTCTCAGATGCGAACACCCTGATGTCATAGGACAAAAAGAAGAAAGCTTTTAACAAGAGAAATGAAATATAACATATCTATTGGTAACTGCTGATTGACTATAAAATGGAAGATGTGGACAGGAAAAAACTGACTTCTAATAGGAGCTATCTGGTGAAAAATATTTATAAAACAATGAATGTGGTAGACAAATTGATGGATGATGGAATTATTACAGATGGAATGAAACAGGACATTGAGGTTTGCATTAAATTCTTTTCAGTTAAAATTTGTCATTATCTGAAACTATCATACCTCTATGTCTGTTGCAGTCTGTTTATTGTTTGATAAATGGTCATGCACATAGTATACCTAATTTGCACATTGATGGTAACAGTCAGCGCTTATCTTGATACATCGTACAAATAAATTGATAAGTTTTCATTCTTCTGTTCTGTGTATGGTACAAATTTTAGTCTGCAGCTTGTGTTATTTTAAATGTGAGTTATTGACACATGTATATTAGTTAAGTTCAATCTACTAGTTGTAATTGCTGCATCAATTATCTTTCTTCATACCACAGCAACTCTTGTGAAAGATATTGTAAATTTATAAATGCTTACTCCTTTCCCATTTACAAATAATTACACCATATTTGTTGTGTGATATTTCTAAAAGATTGTCTGTAAAATAATTTGGAAGACATTTTCAAATAGAGTTATATCATATGATTCAATGTGCGACACTATATAAGACAATTAATTATATACAATATGTCCTTTAACGAACAGCTTATATAGCTTAGACTTATCATGACTGAAAATTTAAACTTACAGGCAGAGCGTACCAATGATGATAAAAACAGAAAACTGTTAGATATCATTCCAAGAAGGGGACCAAAAGCATTTGAAGGATTCCTCAAAGCTCTTGTTGAATCAGACAATGACTTTGCTGCAGAGAAATTATGTGAAGGAGCTGGAAAAAAATACAAAGTGGTGATGACCTCCAGTCAGAAAGGGATGGTTTCTCCAGAAGAAGAAAACCATCAACAAATGCAGAATTCTTCCATTGTCCTCCCTACAAGTAAGCTTTATACTGTAATGTTTATTTTCCTTTTGGAAAAGAAGGGAATTTTTACCTCCAAAATCCATGATTCACCATACTAGGTAGGTGAAATTTCTGACCTGCTTTTGCAATGAAAAATATTTTTCCTTTTTGTCTCTTCTTTTTTTTCCCCAAAGTACTTTTTTGTTACAGACAGAAAATAAATCACAAATGTCACAAAAGTAATTATAAACTGTGTGTTTATAATCTTGTAATATATAGGGAAAAAATATCAGTTTAATGAATCCATGCAGTTGATTATCAGTGGTGGTGAGGTGGTGTAGTGTAACTTACACACCTTTTGCCATGTGATTTTTGATTGATCTCTGGTGTCCTCTGTTACAAACACCTTCTTGTATATTTCCACTCAGGCCATAAGGAGTGACTGGTAGATATATATAGTTACCATACTTATGTGTATTTGTAGTAAAATAAGTAAAGTTCAGAGAAATAAACATTACTTTTTTACTTTATAAGAAAAATTAGTTGAGTTCCTAGGTAAATAAAGTATAAGCAGCTGGTTCTTTTTCGTTCATGTATATACATGTGTGATCTTTTTTAAACAAAATAAAATACCTTAATTCCCTTTTATGAAGAAAATAAAACTTTTATGAGAATAATGGATAATAGATGTGAATTCTTAACATAACAAGGAAATAAACATCATGTTTGATGATGGGGCATTGGCAGATGTGTTTTATAGTGTCAAAAAAGAAAAAGCATATAACCTTTATAAGTGGTGATTCCTTCTATTCAAATGAGATAAGTCATTTAGAAAAGAACTGTATTTTTATACAGTCTCAGGAGTAGAGTTGTTTCCTTTACTTTAATCAAAATCAAGATTTGGTTGGTTTCTTACATTCCTTGTATGTATACCGCTCTGTGTGTAGGGTATGTGACAAACAAGGACAAACTAAGACTAATGGTCAATCACAATGCTATCATTACTAGTTTAAGAAACTTAAATGGTATTCAGCACAAGATTTCATGTGATGGTTTTTTTTATAAATAAAAAAGTATCAATTTATTTCATATAGAAATTGTACATCACAATTTACCATATAAACAAACATTTGATACACTATTTATGGAAATTCTATATAGATCTAGTCATGATTGGCTTGTTACAAACTATCATTACATTTAGGTAAAACAGAAAGTATTTTATTTGGACCAAAGAGAAAATTAGGACAAGTACCCGAGGATGATTTCAAAATTTCATGTAACGGTCAAAACATTGTTTCGCAATCTTCAGTAAAATACCTCGGTGTTACGATAGATAAATTTCTATCTGGAGAGGAAATTGTCTCCAACATTATCCACAAAATCAACCAAAGACTTAAATTTTTGTACAGAAATAGTAAATGTCTATCTCTAAAATCTCGAAAAGCTTTATGTTCTGCTCTGATTCAGTGCCACTTTGATTATGCGTGCACCTCCTGGTATGAAGGAATTACTAAGAAACTCAAAGGTATACTCCAGACTACCCAAAACAAAATGGTCCGCTTTATTCTTAACCTTGATAACAGAACAAGGATCACTGTCACTGAATTAGAAAAACTAGGCATGCTAAATGTAGAACGAAGGGTCCGTCAACTTCGCCTCAACCATACTTTTAACATCTATAATGGTAAATGTCCACAATATTTATATGAACTTTTCTCTCTAAACAAAAACTGTTGTGGTACTAGATCTGGAACAATGAACTTCTCAATAAAAAACGTAAAAAGCATAGAAAGTTCTTCCTTTTCTACTTCGGCCGCAAAAGATTGGAATTCCCTTCCAGAAAATATTAAAAATTCTAAAAATAAATATCATTTTAAAAACAAAGTAAAACATTTTCTGATGCTACAATCAAAAGGCGAATTTGACAACCCCTTCGTCTACTATTGAGCTCAACCTCCACTTCTTTGCGTCTGGTTGAACGGGTAGTGATGTTATATTGTTGTTCATATTATGTTATATTATTGATCATGTTATATTATTATGTAATACCTCTTCAAATCCCATCCTTTTTCATAAATGCCCTGAAATGTGCCAAAACATTTTATTCACTTTCAGTATTTGTTTTCATATCTTCTATGTAAATGTAATTTTCTTTCAAATGTAGTGCTCTGTTTCATTTATAGTTTTTGAAAATTAAATAAAGAAAATTAATTTAATCTCATTTCCATGGCTTTACATCCCAACCGGAAGGATTACACCTTAAATGAACCCCATTGGAAATAAGCCTATTTTATAGGCTTTATGGGTAATCCAAGGCCAAAGGCATTTTCATCTGGTTTTATCAAATTTCTCTCTTTTTTATTGATATTTCTAAATTTTCAACTATTTTACCTAGAAGATTTGCAAGCGCAGTGTAATTTAATTTCTGTGATACTAGTTTAAACTGTGATATTTTAAGGTATGTGAAATTCTTCTGTGATATCTTATATTTTATAATTAATAATTTTAAGAAATCCACAATAATTTATTACTGATTTTAATTGTTATGGAATTGCTTATGTAATATTGGTAATGTGTAATTTTATTATGCCTTTGACTGAATAAACAATAATAATCACTTACACTTACAATCACTAGCTTGACCATGACTGAGCAACAACAGCTTTGCTTTTGATTAACTGGACAGTGTAAAATATTTGTATATATTCTGAAATTGACAAAGCAATGGAAATCCCAAGAGAAAGTAAATAGTTAACAGACCTGTGGCCAATGCTTTGCATAAAATATATGATCCAGACAGTGACTGAGTTTGGGATTCCCCAACATGCTATATTTAGACAGTCTAATTTTATATTGCCAGAGGTGTATTTCCACCAATTTTGCCTGTCCAAAATGATAAGCCTTAGGAAAGATATTCTGATGCTGACAATAATTCTAATATTAAGTTGTTAGAAAGATTTTTTTTTTTTTTTTTTTGTATTTGTTTATTTTTTGGAAATTTTCACATAAATACAAACATACACAAGAAAACATGACACACACTTCCTCTCACCACTATTCATAATTGCCATGACCATTATATCATTTGTGCATCAGTATAAAAATTCATCTGCAGTATATATATATATATATATATATAAACATACACACCAACCCATGCTCCCTTACACACACATACACACCCACTCTCTTACACACACACACCCTCACCAACAAACAAACACCCACAGAGAGAAAAAGAGAGGGAGAGAGGGAGGGGGGGGGGGGCCGGGGGGGGGGGGGGGGGGGGGGGGGGGGGATGGCATAATACTAAAAAAAAAAAAATCATTTTCAAAATACTATATATACAATGTAGTTTATCAGCACTTCATTAGTGGGTCAATATATTTTTCTTGAAATCACAAATTACAAACTTTCTCCCATTATTTCCAATTTCTTTTTGAAATTTTCCATGGCAATTTCACCTTGACTATTTGCAGTGTATTTTTGTGAATTATAATGGTATTTTATTGTGATAATAAGACTATTAATGTTCAGAGAGTTGTGAAGGCATCGCATCTTGTATATATATTGTTTGATTAGAAGAAGTATTTCATTGTCAACTTTGTCTTTATTGAGGTTTGGTGATGTCAGTCCAAATATGAAAGATTGTTTATTGAAATCAAATGGAATGAATAGAGCTTCTAGTAAAATTTTAAAGCTATCAAGTAGGTTTTGAACTTCTTTACACTCCCACAAAGTATGTATTATTGTTTCAGTTTCTGCATAACATAAAGTACACAACGGAGAAATAGCAAGATGTGATTTGAAAAGAAAGAATTTCTTGTTAAGATATGGTGGTTAACTCTGTACTGAAACCATTGTAGCTTTGTGCTTCTAGTAACAGAAAAAGGAATTTTGTATATTTGATCCCAAGTTAAATCATTCAGATCAAAAACTTTGTTCCATTTCCTTTTCCCTGTTGGTATGTTGTAAAAATCTTTAGAGCCTTTTCTTTTCATCATAAATATTTCTAAATTTGTTGGTATAAAAGGATATGGAGGTTTTGAGTTTGGGATTTCATTTGAAGATAGAAACTTTTTCACAGCTGATAAAATGCTGTGGTAATGAAGGAAGTTTGTTGTCACATCATATGTGTGAAGAATTTCCTGATAACTGTAGAAACTCCCTAATTCATAATTTTTTATCAAATCATTTATGACAATAATATTGTTTTCAAAAAGATTCTTAGAGAAAACTGATTTCTTACCAACAGTTATATTTCTGTTGTACCAAATAGGTGTTTTTAAAATAGAATCTCCTTTTTCGGGTATTTTTTTCATTAATCAATGTTAATTTGTTCCAGGCTTTAAAAAAATCAATCCAAAACTTATTTTAATTTTTTTTCTGACATAATTGTACAATGTCAACACCACAATTTGCTAATAGGTCTATATTAACAGTATTTTTCAGAATTACTTGCCATTTAGCTGTGGTCTGAAAAAGCCTTCGAATCCAACCTAGTTTTAAAGAATCTATGTAAGCTTTAATGTTAATCATTTTCAGGCTGCCACTAAAATAGCTTTGAAAAACTACTTCTCTTTTAACTTTGTCAATTTTGCTGTTCCATAAAAACTGAAAAAGAATAGTATTAAACTTTGAAATAAAAGACTCATCTGGATCTAGTGATGAGATAAATAGGTGGTTAAGTTGTGAAATGAGGAGTAATTTGATAATATGCATTCTCCCAATTGGAGTTAAATTTCTCCTATTCCAGATTTTTATTACAGATTACAGCTTTGTAAGTTTTTTGTCAAAATTCATTTTTGGAATCTCGTGTAAATTAACATGGAACTCAATACCCAAAAGTGTAAATTTATGTCTGCCCCACTCTAAATTTAGCTCAGGAAGATAAGTATGTGTCTTCAGAAAATATCTTACTCCCGATCCAGACTACCTGTGTTTTTGATACATTCATTTTCAAACCAGACATTCGACCACAAAACTTCAATTCAGTAATAGATTCTTTAAGAGATCGCTCAGAACTGTCTAATGCCAAAGAGGAATTGTCAGCATACTGTGAAAACAAAATTGGACACTTGTCTTTTTCAATACCTTTTATATTATTATTATTTTGTAATTTCAAAGCTTAAATTTCTGCGCAAAGAATAAAGATGTATGGAGCAATTGGGTCACCCTGATGACAACCCCTTTGTATATTGAAAAAGTATGATAAGTTTCCCCCCTGATTGATAGGGGGTGTTCTCAGTTTGCCAACACCAATTATCTGGTATGTTATTTTAAGGGATTAAAGTCAGTTTCTAAATTACGGGGGTGTGTTCCCTTTACGCCAACTTTCTTAAAAACACATATGGCAGTTGGTGTTGTTTTTACCATTTAAGTCAACAAAATTGGGGTACCTCATGGGGGCTCTGGGGAACAGCTACTGTGGAGTAGTTACCTGTGACTTGATAGTATTTAGCCTTAAATGGGGATATTTTCAGATTTTGAATTGAGAATTAAATTGAAATGTTAGGAAAAAAGAAGATGTTTTTGAATGCTACATTATTTAAATTTAAGGACAAAAAAAGAATTATTTGAAATTTATATTGTTCAATAAAAAAAAAGAATTATTTGAAAATTATATCATTTAACAATAGAAAAAAACCATTATTACTTATCACACTGAACACTCCAAGCCAACTGCACTCTGTATAAATACAGCGACTGCATCATACTTTATATTCATACTTTCACACCATTTATTGTTATATTTAGTTGTTTTAACTACTGTAGCACAGATTATAACTGATGATGAGAAGTCCAAGCTGATAACCTGAATACTTATCACACTGAACACTCCAAGCCAACTGCACTCTGTATAAATACAGCGACTGCATCATACTTTACATTCATAGTGAAACACTCATATCAAGTAACATGGCAAACGCACAGCTGAATTTGAAGTTCGTAATCAACAAGAAAGGGGGCCAGAATTTAGCCTATAATGGTTTCATCTACAGAATCATACGCAGAAATGGTGAAAAATCTTGTCGAGGATCCCTCTCTGCCCTTAACAACATACCAGTTGCTTTTGGAAGACAGGAACACAACCATCCAGCAGATCATGCAGAAGTTGTAGCACAGCAGATCAGAAACAGCATCACCAAGAGATGTCTTGAAGAAGTCAGACCCATACCAGCAATATACAAAGAAGAACTCCACAAGCTCCGAGATGAAGAATGGGATGAAGACTGCAAAGCGGTGGTACAGCGACTGCCTACCTTCAATACAGCCAAGTCGTCACTCTACAGAGCCCGCCGAAAGGAGACCCCAGCGCTACCAAAGACTCTTTCTGACTTCAGACTGGAAGGGAAGTGGACAGAAACATCAACCGGAGACAGATTTCTTCTTTTTGACGACCGATACCAGCAGAACCGAATTATAGCCTTCGCCACTACGGAGAACCTATGATATCTCTCAACTGCCGACACATTCTACTGTGATGGAACATTTTACATGTGCCCGAGCTTGTTTCATCAGATCTACAGCATCCATGTGGTTATTGATGGAAGGATGACGCCAGTCGTATTTGCGCTACTACCAGGAAAGAGTCAAAGAATCTACACTCGACTGTTTACCCTACTCAAGGAACACATGACTCAACTATACCTGCCTTTCGCCCCAACCCATGCATTCGCCGACTTTGAAGTAGCAGTACACAACGCCATTCGCCAGACATTCCAAGGAATCACCATGAAAGGCTGTTTTTTCATTTCACCCAGAGTGTATGGAAAAAAGCACTGACAACTGGACTGCAAACTCTATACCGTGACAACGAAGATGTTAGGACCCTCATCCGCCGTGCAGCTGTTCTACCACTGGTACCCATGGACTGCATAGAAGACGTATGGTTACAGACACTAAAAGATCTAGAAGACGCTGAAATACCACAGAACACAACACCTTTCACAGACTATGTTACAGAGCAGTGGGTGGAAGGAGACAGACCATTGCAGAATCACTTCCAAACAGATGGACCACGAACAACAAACAACCTAGAAGCCTGGCACGGGAAACTAAAGAAGAAGGTGAAACACGCTCATCCGACTATATTTGCCATCATACAGACATTCAAGGAAATGGACAATGCCGACGTCATCAACAGAATGCAGAGAGAAGCTGGAGGAACCACCCGACCGCGTGCGAAGAAGCACTGCAACATTGACCCCCGCCTTACAACACTCAAAGAAAGATACGGAAATGGAACCATTGACCTGATGACCTACGCTGATTCAGCATCACAGCTACTTCATCTTGGATAAATAGACTCTGTGCTTTATGTGAATATTAATTAGTGCTACATACGTGTTTATGAACATTCTAATAATTAGTGCTGTTAGGTATTTAATTTATGAAAATAATGCTTGTATATCAAATATTGAAAATTGAAAATCAATTGATAAAATTTAGTTTAGTATGTATATGTTGAATTTAGTGCTACATTATAAAACTAAAAATAAAAAAGTGATTTCTGTGCTTAATTTAAATGATAATATGCTTATTAATGTTTATTAATTGTAATCTTCATATGGTCTATCATTAATGTCATATTAATAAAATAAATAAAATGTGTTAAGTTTATATTATGTCTGAATTTCTTATTACTTACCTTAAAAACTGTTACAAGTATTTATCAGATATATTTACCTGAGTTTACCTGTATACCACCCCAAGTACCCCTTCTTGGGGCCCCTCAATTATCTTGAACAATAGAAAAATAATCCCTTTGATGTTCTGCAGAGTTGGCGTAAAGGGAAACAGCCATTACAGGTTACCTGTAGAATGTCTGTTTACCTGTGGGAGATACTTAGTGGGCAAACATTTTGACTATAGACTTATACAGTGGTTATTGTAGGCTAATATAGTTGGTTAATTTTAGAAATTGTACATTTACATTAATTCTATTTAGCATTTTATAAAAATGATAAATTTATTTATTGTGACGGAACATTTTACACCTGCCCGAAACTCTTCTACCAGATTTACTCAATACATGCACAGATAGACGACACATGTATCCTTTGGTCTACGCTCTACTGCCAGGAAAGACACAGGAGATCTACACCAGATTTTTCACTTTGTTGAAAACGACCATGGCCAACGTCAACCTCCCACTCAACCTGACGACTGCTTTCCTGGACTTCGAGATAAATGTCCACAACGCCCTTTGACGAGTCTTCCCTGCACTCAACATCAGTGGATGTGTTTTCCACAATACCCAGTGTATTTGGAAGAACGTCCTGACCATTGGCCTAAAGATACCCTACCAAGAAAACGACTACATCAACCACCTTGTGAGATTAGCAACAGTACAACCCCTTGTACCACTGGACCGCGTTGAGCATGTTTGGTTCAATGCCCTGGAGGAACTGGAGGATGCTGATGTACCCTGCGACAAAACCCGCTTCACTGATTACGTCGTCACTCACTGGATAGAAGGAAACAAACACATGTGGAACCATCGCGACACAGAAGGACCCAGAACCACCAACCACCTGGAAGCCTGGCACAAAAAGCTGAAGAAGAACCAACACTCCCACCTGAATATCTACACACTGATCCGGATATTTCAGGAGATACAGGCAGTCAACGAGATTACCAGGATACAGCGCAGTGCAGGAGGATCGTACAGACTATGGGCCAAGAAATACTGGACCATTGAACACATACTCGCACAGCTGAAGGAACGTCTTCACAACAACGGCTCGAACCACAACAACACAATGGACCTGATAGATTACGCCAACGCAGCTTCTCACCTTGTTCATCTCGGCGACGAATAAGTGTTATCAAGTGACTCTGTGTACTAAAAGTGTGATACTTCAAAGTATGACAATTTAATAACTTTTAATGCTATTTTGTGTTACATGTTTATTATACAATTACATTAATGATATAAGTGCTATTTGTATTTATCATTCACAATATTAGTCATTTTTTATGTTAATTAATATTGGTAGTGCTACTTATTTCACTTGTATATATGTTTTTTAAAATGTAAGTATATATTATGAAGTATAAGATGAAATTAAAAATATTTTTTTTTTACTGTATTAATTTCTTTTATTTTTATTTTAAGAAACTAAAGTTCTATATACATATGTATATCATCTTTTTACTACATAGTAATTTGAAAATATAGATATGTTATATACAGGTATATTTATCTGTACAGGTAAATTTTTACGGGTAACAGGTGGCACTTTTAAAGAGCAGACTATAATTGTTTTTCCTTTGTTCTCCATTTTCTTTCATCTAACTGGTGTTGGCAAACTGGCACACAACCATTGATAGTTGCACTAACATTTTTATGGAAGACTTTGACCCAATTTATTGTACCAGTTTCAAAACCAAAGAAATTTAAGACCTTTTCCACAAAAACCCAAGAGACAGAATCGAAAGCCTTTTCGAAATCTATCATTAACAGCATATCAGGGATATCATTTTCTTCAGAATATTGCAATAAATCATAAATTAGTCTTGTATTTTCCCCCATAAATCGCCCCGCTAGAAATCCAGTTTGATCTTTGTCTATAATTTTGTCTAAAACAGTTTTAATTCTACGTGTTATTGTACCAGAAGCTATTTTATATGTAAGTAATGTGATTGGTCTCCAGTTCTTTATAAAGTGTCTGGGTTTATCCCCCTTTGGTATGCATGTAATAATTCCACGTCGTTGAGAAATAGACAGTTCACATTTTTCATATCCAGAATTTATAGATCTGACAATAAAATTGCCTAAGTATTTCCAAAAACATTTAAAAACTCAACTGTGAAACCGTCTATTCTAGGACTTTTGTTATTTTTCATGTTGTTTAATGTTTTCCCTGCTTCTGCTAGAGTTATGGTACCCTCCAATGTTTCTGCTTCCTGTTTATTTAGTTTGTATACATTGTGATCTTTGAATAATTCATGTAAATTAACATCCTCTATCTCCCTATCAGCTGTATACAGCTTTTCATAAAAATCATGAACTTCATGCAGAATTTCCTTTTGCTTTACAATTATCCTCCCATCTTCTAATTGCAATTTAGGTATTATTTTTGAAACAAAATTTCTGTTTTCTAAATTGAAAAAATAGTTTGTGGGTTTTTTCTGCTTCTTCAATCCATTTAGCTCTTGATCTTATACAGCTGCCTTTAATTCTATGTTCTCTAATTCTTTCCAGTTCTTTCTTTTTAGATTCCAATTGAACTAAATCTGTGTTGTCTTCTTCTTCAAGAGTTTGGATATCTTTTTTAAGGGTATCTTCATCTAAATTTTTTTGTTAGAAAGAGTTCTTAGAAGTACAAAACAACCAAAAATTTGCCAACTACTGCAGAATATCCATTTAAGACAAAACATTCTGCTGGCTTCTTTAAATCAATAAGAAATGATTTTTGTATTTGCAGCAGTATGATCATGCATAATTTTAAGTTTGATTATGTGTGATATAAATAGTAATGTTTATAATTTGTTTCAGAATGGCCGACTGAACAAGACTGTATGACAGACTTTTTAGTTAAAAAATGTAGTGAAACCAGTACAACACAAAAATTATGGCACAGTGACAGGGTAAGTATGGCTATGGTAACTGGTGAGGTTTCCTACCAAATTGCATTTATGTATAAATTTGCCTCTTAAGTTTGAAAAAAAATTATTGATAATAGACCACTATCTAGGGTTTTTTTTTTATATCTAAGATAGATAAAAACTAAAATGAAGTAAAGATCATCTAGTGAATTCTCCCATCATTTATTAACTCCCTCAAGTGTTGTGAAGAGTTTGTTGTGAGATTATGTGCTTAATTTGTCTCCTTTCAGTACTACAGAATGAAGAGTAAACCTCGTGGACGGGTCTTACTGTTCAACAACTTCGTAGATTTAGATTTTAGAGTGAAGAAAGGTTTAGAATGGGTAGTGAAGCTACAGAGGCGAGATGGAACTGATAAAGATGAACAGAGTGTTAGGAGATTATTTGAGCAGCTACATTTTGATGTTGAAGTAAAAAAAGATCGGAAAGTTGAGGTAAATAAAACATGATGTTACAGGAACTGGGAAGGTTTATAGTCTTGTCCATCCATCCTTTCACCTGTCCTTTTATCCATCTTTCCATCCTTTTTCACTCTATCTTTTCTGTCCTCAATATCATACACAACTTGTGACCGAACATGTGGCTTACCGGTAATTCCTAGAACATCAGTCAATGTGAGTGGGGCAATGTGCCTTGTATAACCAAAAATAACTCACTTTGACCTATATTTTGACTTTTGACCTACAAATGTACATCAAAGGAAAGCTGGTCTGGGATCCAAATTCTACACAGTACGTCTGTTTACTGGAACTTTATACTTGGGTTTTGGGTGAATTTTGATCAGGCATTGTCTCAGGTACCACTGTCACCTAGATTAAGATCTTTTATTTATATAAAAGAATGTGCTTGTCTGGGCTTCATTTCCTTCAATATTTAGCCATGGGTTGAGTTATTCTTTGTGAGGCAGTAAATAAATGTTTCAAAAGTAAGTCAATGTGATCTATATTTTGGCATATTACATATCTCCCACACTTTTGAACAAATTTGGTCTAGAGCATTCTGTTGGTGGCAGAAGGGTTGAATACAGAGATGCCAACCACTATGATGTTGGCGAAGTTTTTCCGTTTTTAGTGTCCAAATCCTGCCTCTTATTTTATATTTAATTCTCTTTTCTTTAAAAAAAAAGATATCTTTGTCATGTTTTTTGTTGTACAGAAATTGCATTGCCACTGCATGTAAATTCTTCTAACACTGGTTCTTGTTTTGTGTGGCAGAGTGCAACATTAAAGTATCAATTGTTTAATTACCACGTGGATAAACACGAGTGTACAAATGTGCCAAGATGGCAGCAAACAAGGACGGCACATCAACTGGACCACTGTGAACATGAAATTGAAAGCACAGCATGTGCAAAGTTTCAAAAAGGAATTCATGGAAAAATATCTGTCTATTGTTACATCACAAATTAGTGTACACCATGTGTTCTGCATGATTTGTGGTACTAATTTCATGATTTGTTTTTCATTTATTTGCATTCAAACATTGCCCAGGACTTGATTATTGCGTATTTGTACTGCAGAATACACTCTTAAGCCAGGAGAATGCTTTTCTGAGCATGTGATTTTCAAAATTTGGCACTGGGGAAAGACCCCATTTTTCAGTCACCACAGGTTGGCATCTCAGTGAATATTAATAGGCAAAAAAAAGTTTATCTTTAAAATGCAATTTGATCTGAAGCATAATTAGGTCAAGGAGAATAAAATCTGTATAAATCAAGGCCCTAGTTTGAGAGGGGCAGGGTCAAATTAGAAAAAAGTGTAAAAATCCCCTACTGGAGTTTGGATAAAGGAATTATCACCAGACTAATCCATTATGCTCTTTTATTTTCCCAATCAGAAATCAAGGATTCTGATGAAAACAAAATTTTAGCAAAAAGTAATGGAAAGAAGAAACTGGTAAAATGTTTTTAAAAAATACACATACAAAAGTTTATGTCATATGAAACACTAAAAGAATATAAGATTTATTTTTTTGATTCAGAAATCTTGTCTTTGTTTCCTTTAGCAAATGAAATCTGACATTGAAGAAGAGAAAACACATCCTTTCCATAAGTCTGCTGACTGTTTCATCTTAGTTTTCCTGAGTCATGGTTCAACTGAAGGGATCTATGGAATAGATGGTAAAATCCTTCCTACTGCTGAAGTGAAAAGATCCTTCAATAACAGGAACTTCACCAGTATGACGGACAAGCCTAAACTAATTTTCATACAGGCTTGTCGTGGAGGTAAATCAGGTCTTCTACAGCCTTTGTTGAATCACAATTGATATTAAATTTCAGTAATGCATCAACTTTCATTCCGTACCTAAATTTCATCATTACCTACTCAGTACAGGTCTCATACATACTAATATAACATTGTTGCATATTGCAACCAATATCACAGTGATTATTTGACTTCATATGCACTTTGCATGAAGTCATGTGAAAGAGATATGGAGCAACCTTCATATTGACATCAAGATAAGCAAAGCACATGTGCAACCTCTAAATGGCATAAATGTGATTCCAAATTTATATTCTTAGAATGAGCATTGGCTAAACAATTCAAAATCTGTGGTCCATATGAAATTTTTTTATGATTTGCACCATAATTTGATGAAGGGGAATCAATTTTTATAAATGATGGGTTTCAGCCCCATGGGATGGAAGGGGCAGGAACCAATTCAGAAAATAAGGCAAATTCTGTAAAATCCTTCTTCTGTAGAAATAGCAGGATTCTGTCTGAATAATGCTTGAGTAAAGCATGTATAAGGGGTGGGTCTTGGCTTTCTGGGGCTTGAGGGGTGTGACTTAATATGGGATATAGAGCAGTTCTTTAAAAAAAAACCATTTGTTTCTTCTGTAGAAATGCTTGAATGTTGTTCCATAATGGTCTAAAACATGTGTGGCTGGATGGAAATCAACTGTACCAACAATGAGTCTCGTCTTCCGAAGGACGAGAGGGGCAGGGCCCAATAGGGGAAATAGAGCAAATTCTTTAAAACCCATCTTCTTCTGTAGAAATATCAGAATTCTGTCCTAATTTGGTCAAAATCATTCTTAGGTGAAGGGGAATCAGTTTTGTATAAATGTTGGGTCTTGGCACTCTTTTGTAAGGCAGAATAGTGGAAATAGAGGAAATTCTCTAAAAATTGGGGTTTTTTTTTGTTGGAATGCCTTGATTCTGTCCTATTGTGGTCTGAAGCATACCTATATATTGTTGAAAGGAACATGACTTTTTGTCTACCAGGAGTCTGACATCAGTGATGTGGAGCCCAAAAGGGGAAATGTTACTTTTTAAAAATCATTCTCTTGTACAAGTATATTTTCCTAGGTTGGTCTAAAGAAATTTTTATGAATGATGAATCTGACTTCTGTTTGAATACAAAGCCAAGACCCAAGAGGGAAATTGTTTCAGACATTATTTGTCATATTCGGAAATCTTTGTTAACTGAATAGCTGAATTAGCCAGGTGAACAATGCAGGGCTCTATGGCCTCATGTTCTTACTTGGCCTGTCTCCACTGGAGATGTATATGATTGTGTTCTTTTTTCCTCGCAGATAATTATGACAGTGGGGCGAACGTGGCTGACAATGTGGCTGATGCAAAGAAGTCAATGGCTGCCCTAAATCTCAATGCAGTACCTCAAACTGAGACTATCGACCAGATCGACAGCCAAGTAGAGAAATCACCATCTGATGCAGACATGTTTATAGCTTATGCTACAACACAAGGTAAGTTAGAAAGATGAATGAACTTTTCACAGAACATTTCTAATTCTGTGATAATCTATGATGATAAAAAATATAATAATAAAAAGAAGGTTTATGTATTTATCTGCTATCGAATAACAGCAATATAGTTGAACATCTGTGTATAGGAAAATTGAAGGCTCTGTCCCCGGATTGAGACAGATTAAGGCATGTAAAATTTACTGCTTCACTGGATGTTCCTCACTGCTAAGTTGGTTAATCCTCTACAATGTTCTGAAGTATAATGGGCAGTTTACACATATGTGTCCCTTCATATACATCAGATTTATGGTGTAAGGTGACCCTAACATGACTGCTTTTGAAATAAAAAGTGTGTGCGCAAGGTATCTCATGAACCCTGAACATGGGAATATATCAATGTGTTCCCCCTGTTCTTTTTGTTTCTTATTAGCTTTCTTGGCCTGAAAGGCCAAATGCCAAGTGGCATCTGGCTAGCATCAACTTTAAATTTAACTACTTATTTTCAATAGCCAAAGGGCCAAAAGTCATCATATTTAGCTGGTAGCTTGACCAATATCAAAGGTCACAGGGATTGTATTTGATAAACAAATTCTTTTAATTATCTGACAGGCAAAGAATCACAATATTTGTCAAATTGCGAGTTCCTGCATGGGATGAAAATTTACGAAATTACATTGATCCATAATCAAAGTGACATGAGTAAAATTTCTTAAAATGCTCATACAACTAACTGCTGATTACAAATTAACTGAAAGACTTAGAATAAAGATATCTAGTTTATATGTTCCTCCTGACCAATATATAACAAAAAATTACCTTGACCTGTATTGTAAGTTAAGGGGTGAAATTAACTAAATGATCTGGAATGTGGTATTTGGTTCTGAGGTGAAGCTGAACAAATCTTCCAAAACAAATAATCACCTGACCTATTTTAGAGGTCATGTGGGTCAAAGTTGTTAAAACACTCCAAATAACTTCAATTGCCTATAAATGATTCTATTGTATGTATTGACACAGGATCCATCAGTTGTCTATAAAAGATTCTGTTGTATTTATTGACACAGAATCCACCAGTTGTCTATAAATGATTCTATTGTATTTATTGACACAGGATCCATGAGTTGTCTATAAATGATTCTATTGTATGTATTGACACAGGATCCATCAGTTGTCTATAAATGATTCTATTGTATGTATTGACACAGAATCCATGAGTTGTCTATAAATGATTCTATTGTATGTATTGACACAGAATCCATGAGTTGTCTATAAATGATTCTATTGTATTTATTGACACAGGATCCATGAGTTGTCTATAAATGATTCTATTGTATGTATTGACACAGGATCCATGAGTTGTCTATAAATGATTCTATTGTATGTATTGACACAGAATCCATGAGTTGTCTATAAATTATTCTATTGTATGTATTGACACAGAATCCATGAGTTGTCTATAAATGATTCTATTGTATTTATTGACACAGGATCCATGAGTTGTCTATAAATTATTCTATTGTATGTATTGACACAGAATCCATGAGTTGTCTATAAATGATTCTATTGAATGTATTGACACATAATCCATGAGTTGTCTATAAATGATTCTCTTGTATTTATTGACACAGGATCCATCAGTTGTCTATAAATGATTCTATTGTATGTATTGACACAGCATCCATGAGTTGTCTATAAATGATTCTATTGTATGTATTGACACAGAATCCATGAGTTGTCTATAAATGATTCTATTGTATGTATTGACACAGAATCCATGAGTTGTCTATAAATGATTCTATTGTATTTATTGACACAGGATCCATCAGTTGTCTATAAATGATTCTATTGTATTTATTGACATAGGATCCATCAGTTGTCTATAAATGATTCTAATGTATATATTGGTTTCTATTGAAGACAAATAAGGTTTATCATGCAGCATAAGCATTTTTTCACAGTTTGTTTGTGGATTAGAATAAGAACTCCTTTGAAAGCAGTGATGTATAATGTTAATTAATGTGTTTGTGAAAAAATTTTTAATATGAGAAAGGGATACAGGTCAATTGGATTAGATGCAGCATATGCAATGCTGTGCTGTACAAGTTGTCTGTGGTCTACCATCCATTCATCTTTTAACAGTTCTTTTAGAGATACTGGATGTATCATTCTCTAATCTTATATGTAAAATCCACTTTGTCCATAGTTGTGAATGTGCGGTTTGGAACAGATCAGCAAAACAAAATGGCTTATAGGCAACTCTCATGGATTTGAAAGACAAAGATTAATGTCACTCTTCATAATAAGAAATTTAAAATTTTATGAGCTAATATGAAGAGTAGAAATGGGGACAAGATTGGTAAAATATCCAACTTTTTAAGAACAAAAAAGATTAATATACAATGGTGGATTCCAAGATCCCTCTGGAATCTCTTGTCAATGGTGAAGAAGTTGGGTGGTACAGGTGGTTGACTTTGAATTGGATGAGATGAAAATATACAGTTACTGTATACAGGAAAGTAGTGCTACAGTTAATGTCAGACTAGTAGGCCAGGGGTCCCAGTTCTAATCCTTGTGGAGGCATCAAAATGAATAATGACCTCTGTTACACTGTAATAGTAGTTTACCTGAAAATGAAGATAATACAGTTACAATGTATTTATTCATTTTATGTTTGTTTTTGTTTTTCACAGATAATGTGTCTTTTCGAAATGTTCTGTTTGGATCTTGGTTCATTCAGGCACTAGTTTATGTCTTCAGGAACTATGCCTGTCAGACAGACCTTCTCACAATGTTCACACTTGTAAGTATACAAAATTGATATCTAATTATCAATCTTTTTGTACTAATCAGCATTATCAGGTCCCATAAAAAGCACATCAGTTTCATGTGTTCTTTCTTTAAAATAGGTCTTTCCCTGACTACAGGGGCATTGATTCAATGTCTTCCTCTCGATTGGTGTTAACAATAAAACAAAATGTACCCCAAGAAATAATTTAAAACTGGTTCTCATACCTTTGTCTCCTTCATGGTTACGCATGTAGTGTTTGCAATCTGACTAACATCAGTTTGATTAAAATGCAGTGCAGAATTCTTGCTTCAGTACTGTCTACATTAA
This sequence comes from Ylistrum balloti, assembly GCF_031769215.1. Lineage (NCBI taxonomy): Eukaryota > Metazoa > Mollusca > Bivalvia > Pectinida > Pectinidae > Ylistrum > Ylistrum balloti. The sequence continues at coordinate 222,679 of NW_026782510.1, forward strand.
GATCTGACAACAAGTGGTAAGTGGTCATATTCTGGTGATCTTTTTCATTAGCCAATCAAATTACTTCTTACTAATTCTTGGAAGTGAATGAAGGTAGGTGAAGCAGCTTGCATAATCCTACTAGAGCATTAAGTAATTTTGACATAACATGTCTACTTATGATATGGTATGTTTACAGACACTAATGTGGAAAGTAACACAGTTAAATTAAGATCTGTATTTTAATCAGGTTATCGTATAAGCTGTGGCATTAATGTCTTTTAAACATTTTCTAACTAAAATAAAAGATGCTGTAAAATTCTTTTTCTAATTATGGAAGATAAAGATATTACCTTGTTCATCCATCCTGTTGTCCGTAAAGATTTCTTGTTTTCGCTATTTCTTTAGAAGCATAGGGAAGGTTATTTTCACATTACATGTGTACGGATAACCTTGATATTTAGTTGTACGTCTTTTTATTTTGGGACTGATTCAAATTTCAAAATAGCAAAAAGATGGCCGACTTGAATTTGGTCAGTAGTAATTTGTTATTTCCTCAAAAGTACAAAGATGGTTCATTTTCAAATTTCTTATAGTGAAGAGCAAAGTCGAGGAAAAGAAGAGAGAGGAAGGGGAAAGATAAAAACTTTTGAAAACCAAATAAAGATCAAACAATGTTGTACCCCTCTGAAGTCTCTTGTGTATTCAATTATATATTGGGGAATGATATTCTCCTTTTGATATGTTTAATTCTAGTTTTTGGTAAAAATGAAATTTAGCATTGGATATACAGGTTCTGACTTTGACCCTAATTTACACTATACCCAGTGTAGTAAGACATGGTTTTAGGATGAAAAAGCAATAGCTATCAAGTTTCATGTTTTGAATGGGTTCAAAACCCATTGTATCATGCTGTTCACAGAGAAAAGAAGGGTAGACAGTTACAGCCAGCTAATCCCAGTTTCATGACTCTTCCTTAGCTGAAGGAATTTCCCTTAACTTATAATTCCTCATAGCAAAGCTTTACATAAGTTAAGGAAATTTCCTTAAATCTAGGTTTTTCCTTAACTTATGTGATGCTTTTCTATGGAAGTTAAGGCAGATTTGTGAAACTGGGACCTGTTCACGGGTGATCAACCTAGACCACAAACAGACCCAAACAAATAAAAACTGGCTTTTCATGGGATGAAAAATCTGGCAAACACACAAACAAACAACTTTAAGTTGGCTGCTCACAGGATGGTAAACCCAGCACATAGAAAAACCCAAACAAACTGCTAATGAATGATTAATACATAATGATAATATGTTTTGATAATTACAGGTAAATGAGTTAGTGTCCAAAGGTCGAGCCCGGGATCCTCAAAAGAGAATTGCAGTGGCAGTCTCGGACTTCAACAGTACACTTAGGCTCCAGTTATGTTTTTTTCCGGGATTGACAGAGCTTGTCACTCACTCTCCACAAAATTGACAAACTTTGTATGTGTTTATGGCCAAAAAGTGCTTACAGTATACAGTGTGGCCTCCTTGTCCAATGGTCATCAGCATAATATTAAGAATCTGAGAACATTTGTAAAGTAGTATTATTAGCTGAGTAGCTGTTTTGGGGAGAAAAAAAAAAAAACTAAAATACTTTCAATGTTACAAAGATAAACTCTTCATCTATATATTAAAAATTTTGCACTACTTAGTGCACTCTTAGCCTACCATCATCTGTCCATCCATCTGTCTGTAAACAATTTTTGTTATCACTATTTCTTGAGAAGTGCTGGATGGATCTCACTTAAAATTATAATGGTGATTTCTCTTTGTCCCAACTTGTGCCTATTTGATTTTGGGCAGGTAAGAAAAACAATATGGCCAACGAGCAGTGATCTATGATTTTGATTTTATAAGTTTGTAAATATGGCTATTTCTTGAGAGGTACTGGATGAATCTTTCTCACATTTCTTATGTAGTTTGCCTAGGTTCCTAGTTATGGCCATTTGATTTTGGGACTGCTCAGAAAAACAAAATGCAGACAGATGGCCATCTTTGATTTCCTATTTCATAATGGAGGCTCCCCTTGGTCTCTAGTTGTTTCCGGGGTATTTAGGACTGATCAGATAAACAAAATGACTAACAGACAGCTATCTTGAATTTTACCTTGTAAAACTTGTTATCACTATCTCTAGAGAAGCACTGAATTGTATTGTAGGTCCCCCTTGGTCCCTAGTTGTGTAAGTGTGGTTTTGAAAGTTATCGGAAAAACAAAATGGCTGACAGGATGGCTTGTTAAATATTGTAATCATTATTTCTTTAGTAGTCCTGGATTGATATCTCTTTCATTTTATATGTAGGTTTCCCATGGTCCCTAGTTGTTCTCATTTGAGTTTGAGATTGATATGAAAAACAAAATGGTTGATAGTAGGCCATCTTATATTTCAACAATGAAAGTTTATTATGGCTATTTCTTGAGAAGTACTGTATGGATCTCTCTCTAATTTCATATGTAGGTTTCCCTTATATCTCTAGTTCTGAAAGTATAATTTTGGAACTCAAAAACAAAATAGCTGACAGGCGATTTGGCACTTAAAGATTAATTGTGCTTTATCACCAAAGGAATGTTTAGATTTTGTATCATTAAGAAGAAGTACAGAGGATAGAAAAGAAAAAAACCCAAATAAAATGTTTTCTTACATATTTCCTTATCATACATTGCATATGAGTTCAGCCAAAAAATTCCCAATCTGTTGATTGGTTGTTGAATATGATATGACAAATCAAATCAATTTCTTCATCCTATTTGAAAAGAAAAAATGAATGAAGAAGTTGTGTATTTTTTAGACCAGTGTTTCAGATTTTTAATGTATTGTTTACCTTGGCTAAGGTCTGGCTATAGGGTACTGTGACTCTAAGCTAAGAATCAGCAATGCTGTAAATAAAACTGAGATTCTTCTAGGCTCATTTAGATATGCTGATTCACAGTGATAATCATGTTTAAGTGTATATAATGAATGGATCAAGTGCTGTAAAAATTTCAGCGTATTTTGTGTATAGATCCATTGTCCAACTTAGATCACTTAGTGTACAGCTCAACACATCCATCATTTACAAAAATATCTTGCAGGTATTATGGTCCAGCATAGGGATGTTGAGAAAATGTACTCTAAACTTTTGCATTGAGTTTGTCATTCAGATTTAATGCCAGTCAAACCTGGGGTATAGATACATGGCTTAATGAAACTGCCAAATACAAAAAGATTGAATATTAAAATTATTGGTTCAGGTAATGAGTTACATAAGAATGATCTAAAGCTGAGAATGTCTGTAGAAGAACACAAATGTATTGTTATTATATTTGTAGTCATGGTTATATATCTACATTCATAGGTTGAAAGTATTTTGTAGGTCAAAGGTGATCATTTGTTAGAAGAGTAAATTTTAGTGCTGGTGGATGTTACGTAAATGTACATAGATATGAAATATTAAGGCTGTTAATGGTTTTTATAATACAATGTACATTTCTGTATATGTATCTGGGCTTATACATACATCAATTCTGTGAATTTTTGTAATCAAATTTAACACATGTAGACATACTACAGTATGTATAAGGGTTGACTATTTAGTCATGCTACATACTACTATATATGAAGGGTTGATGCCTTGGATGTCTCCAGCTTATCAATGCCAAAGTTTTGTTCACATGATCAAAATTTGGTAGATCATCTTCAGTTCTTTTTTGTTGCATTCATTAAAATTGATAAAAAGTGAAATGAGTTTTCCATTGTTTGTTTCAATTCTCATTTCACCTACATATAAGAGAGAAAGGGGCATTACTATAAAGCTGTTAAGTGAATAATACTCTGTTATGTGTTTTATATCAGTAAAATCATTGTCAGTGATCTCTTACATGCAGCTTGGCCATGGTAAAGCCATAGAATTCATCAAGCTATGTCGCTTGGGTCATGAAGCAGGATTTAAGTCCAAAATTCATCAAAAATGACAGTACAGCAAACTTGATACAGCCTGACCATATTAACAAATGACTTTTAATCCCAGTCAGTCATTGAAAATTTGAGATATCAAGAATGAAGTGACTTCTATGTTGAATATCATCTTTGCACTTCTACATTTTATAATTGATTACATTTTTTTTTTATGTAAAACTAAAGTATTTGTATAACTTTTCCATTATGATTTTTGACACAGTAACAGTGATTACACTCCAAGTAAGAAGATATAAAAACTAATGCCTGATGTAAACACTGTATGTGTGGAAATTTTTATGTATGCAAAGATCGGTTTTCATGATAATTCTTTGGTACTTATTAACATAGTGTTTTTCTAGGAGATTATGAGTGTTGTATGTTCAATACAAATAAAAATATAAATAACATGAAAGAATTTGTTATCTGACCTATCTCACTAGAGTGATGTTTTTAAAGAACACTAAGAAAACCACATCGTGGTGATCTCTTGTTGCAATTGACCTTAAGATCGATTATACATGTATTTATGATTTCTAATAAAATTCTGACCAAAATTAACAGAGTTTTAGATTTGTTTTTTTTGTAGTTTTTCAAAATGAAAGCCTTTTTTGGCATGAGCCTTTTAGCAAGTTATTTGAAATGCTGCCATTGGAGAAGTTAAATGAACAGATTTGATAACTCCATTTGTGCCATCTGACGATGTTGAAGAATAACTTCATGATAAAATGAACTTCAAATAGTTCAAAGATTAGTTCTATGTCTGTATCACTGTACTTACTATTGTAGTACAATATGTCTGTATCACTGTATTTACTATTGTATTATAATATGTCTGTATCACTGTACTTACTATTGTATTATCATATGTCTGTATCACTGTACTTACTATTGTATTATCATATGTCTGTATCACTGTACTTACTATTGTATTATCATATGCCTGCATCACTGTACTTACTATTGTAGTACAATATGTCTGTATCACTGTACTTACTATTATATTATAATATGTCTGTATCACTGTAATCACTATTGTATTATCATATGTCTGTATCACTGTACTTACTATTGTATTATCATATGTCTGTATCACTGTACTTACTATTGTATTATCATATGTCTGTATCACTGTACTTACTATTGTATTATCATATGCCTGTATCACTGTACTTACTATTGTAGTACAATATGTCTGTATCACTGTACTTACTATTGTATTATAATATGTCTGTATCACTGTAATCACTATTGTATTATCATATGTCTGTATCACTGTAATCACTATTGTATTATCATATGTCTGTATCACTGTAATCACTATTGTATTATAATATGTCTGTATCACTGTACTTACTATTGTATTATAATATGTCTGTATCACTGTAATCACTTACTATTGTAGTACAATATGTCTGTATCACTGTAATTACTATTGTATTATAATATGTCTGTATCACAGTAATCACTTACTTTTGTGTTATAATATGTCTGTATCATTGAAATCACTGTTGTTTTATAATATGTTTCTATGAATATGTCTGTATCACTGTAATCATTATTGTATTGTAATATGTCTGTATCACTGTAATCACTATTGTATTATAATATGTCTATATCACTGTAATTTGTCTGTATCACTGTAATCACTATTGTATTATAATATGTCTGTATGTCTATAATCACTATTGTATTGTAATATGTCTGTATCAATATGTCAGTATCACTATAATTACTTTTGTATTTCAATATGTCTGTATCACTGTAATATGTCCGTATCACTGTAATTACTATTGTATTATAATATGTCTGTATCACTGTAATCACTATTGTATTGAAATATGTCTGTATCACTGAAATCACTATTGTATTATAATATGTCTGTATCACTGTAATCACTATTGTATTATCATATGTCTGTATCACTTTAATCACTATTGTATTATAATATATCTGTTTCATTATAATCACTTTTGTATTATATTATGTCTGTATCACTGTAATCACTTGTATTGTAATTTGTCTGTATCACTGTAATCACTATTATATTATCATACGTCTGTATCTCTGTAATCACTATTGTATAATAGGTCTGTATCATTGTAATCACTATTGTATTATGTCTGTATCAATGTAATCACTATTGTATTGTAATTTGAGGTTTTTTAATGTAAAACCAATTTTCATGATGTAATACTTACCATAACTTTAGTATGCAAATACAGTACCTACACCCATCTTTGTATCCCAACAACAAAAGATTCAAAAGAAAAACAATCCCGCCCTCCCTACGATCCATGAGCCATCACGGCAGGAACGCAGAGTGATCTCCCTTCCTCTAATAACCTTTATGGTGTAAACCCCACAGAGGGGCAGCCAGGCAGATAAGGAAGAGGGGAGGATAGGGTGGGACTCCATAAAGTTATGGTAAGTATTACATCATGAAAATTGGTTTTACATTAAAAAACCTCAATTTCATTTCAGTAATAATTACCATAACTTTAGTATGCGAATTCGTCTTACCGTAGTGGTGACTAGAAGCCAGGCAGCCCCTTCAGCACAACCAAAGTAGTAGGGAGGGAGAACAGAGTGCTAAAGTGAAGGAAGGGACCTCTCTGTGAAAGAGCAGGTGTACCCACATGCCGCCGTACGGAAAGACATGGCCCGGGGCTAACGAGGAGGCCCAGCCACTGACTATGCCACCACCAAAGGTCCCAATGAATACAGGCCTTCTGAGTGGGAAGCTAGGGATCACAGATAAAAATCTGTTAAGGTATCCCTGCCCTGCCAGAATACTGCAGACATGACCTCCTGAAAGGAGGACTCATTGAGAGAAGGGCCCAGGATGAAGCAAGGGCCCTGACCTCGTGAGACCGTGCTTTCGCTCTCGCCCGAGCCAGATCATCAAAATGCTCGTAAGCATACTAAATCACCTGGCAAACCCACCTGGAAACCGACTGGGAGGAGATATCTCGTTGCCCCTGTTTAATGGGCAAAACAGACGGGATCGAGAGCCCCGCCCCCCCCTGGTTTTATCAAGATAAAACCTAAGAGCCCGACAAGGACAAAGCAACCTATCTCGCTCCTCCGAGCTAGTCACAGCCAGGATCCTGATGGGATCGTGCGAGAACCCCGGAACCTGATTCTTCGCTAAAAACAACTCTATTCATAGCAAAGCCTCTGATTAGGGCAGAAAGAGAGGAGGACTAACCGATCTCCTTCCTGCCATAACAAGCAAGAACTCTGGCAATAGCTGTACGATAGCCAGCAATAGTGCCAGGTGGCAGATAGCGGTACCTAAACAGAGAGATTAGGAAGTCCGCAATCAAATGCAGAGGCTTCGAATGAATAAGCTTCCTTGCCGACACACCAATCACAGAAGATCATCCAACGTGACTGGTAGACGGCAGAAGAGGAAGCCCTGATTGATTGCTCAATGCAATCTGACACCTCTTGAGAAAAGCCTGCCTTGGCGTGGCTTCCAGAGATAGCCTCAGCGCGTGAAGGTGGAGGATCTCTGGTCAAGAGTGTGTCGTTCTGGGCCAAGGCTGGCGAAGGAGATTCGGTCTGGTGGGGAGAGCCAAGGGCTCCTCCACCAGAAACAACAAGAGCTCCTGAAACCAAGCTTGCCTCGGCCACAGAGGGGCTCTCAGAAGTAAGGAGCAGTGATGCTCCCAGAACTTCTGTAGAACCCTGCCCACCAGGTTGAAGGGAGGGAATGCATATGCATACGTCCCTTCCTATTCCAGAGAAAGGGCGTCCACAGCCCACGCCTTACGGTCTGGGACCGGGGAGACGAAGGTTAGCAGCTGGTTGTTCAGGGAAGTGGCAAACAGGTCTATAATAGGTCTGTCCCACGCCTGACAATTCCCCTTGAAAATCAAGGGACACAGCTGCCATTCCGTCAACACCGGCTGGTGGCGCCTGGAGAGTGGCCACCAACACACTCAGCCTGCCAGAAAGATGCTTGACCGCTATGGTCAACTGCATGTCCTGGCAGAGAAGATGGATGTGGATGGAGAGGGCACACAGGACATGAGACCTGGTGGCCCCTGTCTCTCCAGATACGCGACAACTGTTGTCGGTAGCCACACTTTGGACTGCAGGATACCCCTAAAGGACTGCAGAGCCAAATGAACAGTCTCATCTCGAGTACACTGATGTGCTCCGAGAGTTGTTCGCCAGACCACTCCCCCAAGCGGCATTGGCCATCGAGGTAAGCTCACATTCCTGTCATGAACGCGTCCATGAACAGGATCATAGAGGGGATAGGCTTGGTCAGAGGTACCCCGTGGAAAACGTTCTCCTGAATGGTCCACCAGCAAGAGAACTCCCTGACCGACTGGGTAAGCGGGATCCAGGCCTCCTGGATGACGGAACCCAGTCAGACAGGAGGAACATCTGGAGAGGTCCGATGTGAATCCTCCCTAGGGGGACCACATATGCCAAGGAGTTGAGATACCCCAGAAAACTGAGGAACCAATGTACCTGGACAAGCGACCAAGTGATGAAAGTCCGAGCCAGAGCCCTGACCTTCTCAAACTTCTCCAGAGGTGGAAGGGCTAAGCCCCGAACCATGTCAAAATGGTTCCCCAGGAAGAAGAAGTCCTAATATGAAGGAACCTCTGACTTCTCTCTGGAAGGAATGAAGCCGACTCTGAGCAAGAGTTTCAGGACCAGACGAGTGTCCTTCACTAACGATTCCCACACCAAGAGGCATGAGGGAGTCGTCGAAATAGATGTGGACGTCTATTCTGCATGAGTGAAGGAAACACCAGCAGCAACTTGGTGAACACCAAAGGAGCTGTCGTGAGCCCCAAGGGCATCTCTGCCTTGGCAGCATGGTCCCTACTTCCTCCTGGAGCACCTGTGCCCTTTCTGAATCCCCGGGAGGAGGAAAGAAACAAAAACGGCCAGGAGGCGAGGGACGAATCCTGAAGAAGGGGAATACCTAGACCCTCCCTGACCACCGACAAAAGCCCAAGCGTCCTCTGTAATATCCTGCCACTAGGAAAGGAAAGCAGAGAGACGTCCGCCCACAGGGAGTTCCGGATGGGGCAGATCGAGCCCCTGCCAGACCAGAGAATCGTCTGCCCACCCGGAGCCTGAGCCTGCAGGAGAAGGACATGAGCCCGGGAAAGGAGAACCACCGTCCACCCGGCCATACCCTTCGCCTTTCGCGGCCAAGAAGCAGAAATAGTCAGGAACCCTTCTTCTTGCCCCCAGGAGGTTTCTTACCCTTCCTACCCTTCCCCTTGTTGCCGTTGAAGTGAGGTTGGGACTTGGGCTGTGCAGAAAACTGAGCAGCCGAAGACTTCGCCTTCTTCTTAGGAGGCACTGACCCCTGCGAGGCACTGGCCTTCTCAGCCTGAAACCTCTTCACCAGAAGTGCTGAGGCGACCGAGTCCTCCTTCATATCCTTCTGAACCCAAGGAAGAGCTCCCCTGAACAGGGTAGAGCCCTAGAAGGGGGCATTCAACAAGCGGAAACGGTAGGGTTACTGGACTGGGCGGAATTTCAGAACTGAAAACTGCCTAGCCAACACGGCATTGACGAGCAGAGAACCTGCAAGGCTGCCGTGTCCTGTATGTCGGCTGTTCTGTCTCGGATAACCGACACTCAGGCAAATCGGATACCCTGTATAGGCAAACTGTCAGGAAGTCTATGTATGACAGAACTTGGATGGAGAGGTGCAACATTCTCTCCATCCTGTGGTGCTCTTTGGGATCGAGCACCACCTGGTCCACTGATTTGCCAGGCCAGGCAGCCAGCTGTCTCAACTCCAGCTGTGCTGGTTGAGAGGCCAGCTGCCCATCATGTGTGGCATAGTCGGAAGCTGAAGCCTCCGACAATTCACCAACACTGAGCTGCAGACCGACAAACCCGGGAGCACGGGTAGAGAAGGAGTCCTTCTCTAAAACCGGAGCCCGGGCCGTGGCCAGAACCGAAGACATGATATTGCCTTCTGGCAGAGACCGATCTGAGCGAACGGAAGCCCGAGGAGCCACCAGGGAACCCAGAAGGATGGTGGATTCAGGCGCCGACGATGCTGAGGCGGTGGGCAAACCTCCGCCCTGAGAATCCGGGAGATGTTGGCCCGGAGGACCCGCATCCCAGAAAGCACATGCTGAGCCTCGGCTTCAGCAGTCTCAGGGCCATCTTCCCCTTGTGAACCCTCTTGGCCCAGGAGAAAGATGAATGACATCGTCTTCCTCTGCCGAGCCCGCACCCTCGATGTCCATCTCCTCCTCAATAGAGACCGAAGTCCCCTTGGGAGGAACAGGGGCCGCCAGAGGAGCCATCTCCGCAATTTCAACTTCACGAAAATCCGAGTGACGAGACAAGTAGTCACGCACTCGAACACGCGGAGGAAAAACACGGCCGGAAACGAAGTTCTCGAACAATAAAAAAACTACGAACGAGAGCACAAAGCCTACCGTACGCAGCAAGATTGCACTGCATAAATAAAACGGCCGTACAACACGGCCGACAAAGCAGCAAGAAAACAAATTCCAACTTCACGCAAATCCGAGCAACGAGACAAGTAGTCACGCACTCGAATACGTGGAGGAAAAAACGGCCGGAAATACGGTCAAAATAAACAAATGACAATACTTAATTTCACAATATAAGTTGGGAGATGGTTTTATAGACTACTAATAGAGTAACAATATACTCAAACGACAATGGCAGTACGAAGAGAAGGAGTAAGAAAAGCACTAAGCTCAGACACCTCCGCACTCGTCGGCAGCCATTAAGGTAAGAGGAAGGGAGATCACTCTGCGTTCCTGCCGTGATGGCTCATGGATCGTAGGGAGGGCGGGATTGTTTTTCTTTTGAATCTTTTGTTGTTGGGATACAAAGATGGGTGTAGGTACTGTATATGCATACTAAAGTTATGGTAATTATTACTGAAATGAAAATCTCTATCACTGTAAACACTATTGTATTATGATATGTCTGTATGTCTGTAATCACTATTGTATTGTAATACGTCTGTATCAATATGTCAGTATCACAATAATTACTTATGTATTGTAATATATCTGTATCACTAATCACGTACTATTGTATTTTGATATGTCTCTATCACTGTAATTACTTTTGTATTATGATATGTCTGTATCACTGTACTTACTATTGTACTATCATATGTCTGTATCACTGTACTTACTATTGTATTATAATATGTCTGTATCACAGTAATCACTTACTTTTGTGTTATAATATGTCTGTATCACTGTAATCACTATTGCATTATAATATGTCTGTATAAATGTAATCACTATTGTATTATAATATGTCTGTATGTATGTAATCACTATTGTATTGTAATATGTCTGTATCAATATGTCTGTATCACTGTAATTACTATTGTTTTATAATATGTCTGTTTCACAGTAATTACTATTGTATTGTAATATGTCTGTATCATTGTAATCACTATTGTATTGTAATATGTCTGTATCACTGTAATCACTATTGTATTATAATATGTCTGTATCACTGTGATATATCTGTATCACTGTAATCACTATTGTTTTGTAATATCTCTGTATCACTGTAAACACTATTGTCTTATAATATGTCTGTATCACTAATCACATACCATTGTATTATAATATGTCTCTATCACTGTAATTACTTTTGTATTTTAATATGTCTGTATCATTGTAATATGTCTGTATCACTGTAATCACTATTGTATTATAATGTGTCTGTATCACTGTAATCACTATTCTATTATAATATGTCTGTATCACTGTAATAACTATTGTATTATAATTTGTCTGTATCTCTGAAATCACTATTGTATTGTAATATGTCTGTATCTCTGTAATAACTATTGTATTGTAATATGTCTGTATCATTGTAATCACTATTATATTATCATATGTCTGTATCTCTGTAATCACTATTGTATAATATGTCTGTATCACGGTAATTACTTTTGTATTATAATATGTGTTTATCATTGTAATATGTCTGTATCACTGTAATCACTATTGTATTATAATATGTCTGTATTACTGTTATCACTTGTATTGTAATATGTCTTTTTAACTGTAATCACTATTGTATTATCATATGTCTGTATCATTGTAATCACTATTGTATAATAATATGTCTATATCATTGTGATCACTATTGTATAATATGTCTGTAGGTCTGTAATCACTATTGTATTGTAATATGTCTGTATCAATATGTCAGTATCAGTATAATTACTTATGTATTGTAATATATCTGTATCACTAATCACATACTATTGTATTATAATATGTCTATCACTGTAATTACTTTTGTATTTCAATATGTCTGTATCATTGTAATATGTCTGTAGCACTGTAATCACTTGTATTATAATGTTTCTGTATCACTGTCATCACTATTGTATTATGATATCTCTGTATCACTGTAATTACTATTGAATTGTAATATGTCGTTATCAATATGTCTGTATCACTGTAATTACTTTTGTATGATAATATGTCTGTATCGCTGTAATCACTATTGTATTATAATATGTCTGTATCACTGTAATATGTCTGTATCACTGTACTTACTATTTTATTATGATATGTCTGTATCACTGTACTTACTATTGTAGTAGAATATTTCTGTATCATTGTACTTACTATTGTATTGTAATATGTCTGTATCACTGTAATTACTATTGTATTATAATATGTCTGTATCAATGTAATCACTTACTATTGTAATACAATATGTCTGTATCATTGAAATCACTGTTGTATTATAGTATGTTTCTATGAATATGTCTGTATCACTGTAATCATTATGGTATTGTAATAGGTCTAAAATCATTATTTTATTGTAATATCTCTGTATCACTGTAAACACTATTGTATTATAATATGTCTGTATGTATGTAATCACTATTGTATTGTAATATGTCTGTATCAATATGTCAGTATCACTATGATTACTTTTGTATTATAATATGCCTGTATCACTAATCACATACTATTGTATTATAATATATCTCTATCACTGTAATTACTTTTGTATTTTAATATGTCTGTATCATTGTAATATGTCTGTATCACTGTAATCACTTTTGTATTGTAATATGCCTGTATATCTATAATCACTATTGTATTGGAATATGTCTGTATCACTGTAATCACTATTGTGTTGAAATTTGTCTGTATCTCTGAAATCACTATTGTCAGATTATATGTCTGTATCACTGTAATCACTAATGTATTATAATATGTCTGTTTCACTGTAATCACTATTGTATTGTAATATGTCTGTATCACTGTAATCACTTGTATTATAATGTTTCTGTATCACTGTCATCACTGTTGTATTGGAATATGTCTGTATCACTGTAATCACTATTGTAATATAATATGTCTGTATCTCTGTAATCACTAATGTATTATAATATGTCTGTATCACTGTAATCACTATTATATTGTAATATTTCTGTATCACTGTAACATATCTTGATCATTGTAATCACTATTGTATTATCATATGTCTGTATCACTATAATATATCTGTATCACTGTAATCACTATTGTATTGTAAAATGTCTGTATCACTGTAATATATCTTGATCATTGTAATCACTATTGTATTATAATATATCTGTATCACTGCAATCACTATTGCATTATAATATCTCTGTATCTCTGTAATCACTATTGTATTATACTATGTCTGTTTCACAGTAATTACTATTGTATTGTAATATGTCTGTATCATTGTAATCACTATTGTATTGTAATATATCTGTATCTCTGTAATCACTATTGTATAATATGTCTGTTTCTCTGTAATCACTATTGTATTATAATATGTCTGTATTCAATGTACTCACTATTGTGTTATAATGTCTGTATATCTGTAATCACTATTGTATTGTAGTACAATATGTCTGTTTCTCTGTAATCACTGTTGTATTGTAATATCTCTGTATCATTGTAATTACTTTATTTTGTATGATCATATGTCTGTATCATTGTAATCACTATTGTATTATCATATGTCTGTATCACTGTAATCACTATTGTATTATAATATGTCTGTATCTCTGTAATCACTATTATATTGTAATATTTCTGTATCACTGTAATCACTAATGTATTATAATATATCTGTATCTTTGTAATCAGTATTGTATTTTAATATGTCTCTATCACCGTAATCACTATTATATTGTAATATGTCTGTATCACTGTAATCACTATTGCATTATCATATGTCTGTATCACTGTAATCACTATTGTATTGTAATATGTCTGTATCACTGTAATCACTATTGTATTATAATATATCTGTATCTCTGTAATCACTATTGTATAATGTGTCTGTATCATTGTAATCACTATTTTATTATAATATGTATATCACTGTAATCACTATTGTATAATGTGTCTGTACCATTGTAATCACTATTGTATTATGGTATGTCTGTATCAATGTAATCACTATCATATTATAATATATCTGTATCTCTGTAATCACTATTGTATAATGTGTCTGTATCACTGTAATCACTATTGTATTATAATATATCTGTATCTCTGTAATCAGTATTGTATAATGTGTCTGTATCATTGTAATCACTATTTTATTATAATATGTCTGTATCACTGTAATCACTATTGTATTATAATATGTCTGTATCACTGTAATCACTATTGTATTATACTATGTCTGTATCACTATAATTACTTTTGTGTTATAATATGTCTGTATCACTGTAATCACTATTGTATTATAATATGTCTGTTTCACAGTAATTACTATTGTATTGTAATATGTCTGTATCTTTGTAATCACTATTGTATTGTAATATGTCTCTTTCACTGTAATCACTTACTTTTGTATGATAATATGTCTGTATCACAGAAATCACTATTGTATTATAATATATCTGTATCTCTGTAATCACTATTGTATAATGTGTCTGTATCATTGTAATCACTATTTTATTATAATATGTCTGTATCACTGTAATCACTATTGTATTATACTATGTCTGTTTCACAGTGATCACTATTGTATTATACTATGTCTGTATCACTATAATTACTTTTGTGTTATAATATGTCTGTTTCAGTGTAATTACTATTGTATTATAATATGTCTGTATCACTGTCATCACTATTGTATTATAATATGTCTGTATCACTGTAATATATCTGTATCACTATAATTACTTTTGTATTATAATATGTCTGTATCAATATGTCTATATCACTGTAATTACTTACTTTTCTATTGTAATATTGCTGTATCACTGTAATCACTATTGTATTATAATATGTCTGTTTCACTGTAATCACTATTGTATTATAATATGTCTGTATCACTGTAATCACTCTTGTATTATAATATGTCTGTTTCACTGTAATCACTATTGTATTATACTATGTCTGTATCACTCTAATCACTATTGTATCGTAATATGTCTGTTTCATTGTAATCACTATTGTATTATAATATTTATGTATCTCTTTAATCACTATTGTATAATGTGTCTGTACCATTGTAATCACTATTGTATTATGGTATGTCTGTATCAATGTAATCACTATTTTATTATAATATGTCTGTATCACTGTAATCACTATTGTATTATAATATGTTTGTATCACTGTAATCATTATTGTATTATACTATGTCTGTTTCACAATAATCACTATTGTATTGTAATATGTCTGTATCACTGTAATCACTATTGTATTATACGATGTCTGTATCACTATAATTACTTTTGTGTTATAATATGTCTGTATCACTGTAATCACTATTGTATTATAATATGCATCACTGTAATCACTATTGTATTATACTATGTCTGTTTCACATTGTAATCACTATTGTATTGTAATATGTCTGTATCTCTGTAATCACTATTTTATTGTAATATGTCTGTATCACTGTAATCACTATTGTATTATATATGTCTGTTTCACATTGTAATTACTATTGTATTGTAATATGTCTGTATCACTGTAATCACTATTGTATTATAATATATCTGTATCTCTGTAATCACTATTGTATAATGTGTCTGTATCATTCCTGTAGTACTGCTATATATCTCTGGTCAATTGTAATGACAATACGGCCTTCGGTGTGAATTCAGTATTTTTGTTAAAAAGTAAACACAAAAACTATCACTTGTATTACTGCTATATATCTCTGGTCAATTGTAGTGACAATACGGACTTCGGTGTTAATTGAGTATTTTTGTTGAAAAGTAAACACAAAAACTATCACTTTTCCTCGTTGGTTGGGTTTAAAAGTGACAAGTTTGATCGTTGGTTACTTTACTCTTCTAAATATGTACACTACTTCAACACTACAAGATTTCTCGGCTATGTTTCTTACTTCACGGGTGTCAGGTTGTCTATATTCCTGTAGTACTGCTATATATCTCTGGTCAATTGTAATGACAATACGGCCTTCGGTGTGAATTCAGTATTTTTGTTAAAAAGTAAACACAAAAACTATCACTTTTCCTCGTTGGTTGGTTTTAAAAGTGACAAGTTTGATCGTTGGTTAATTTGCTCTTTTATATATGTACACTACTTCAACACTACAAGATTTCTCGGCTATGTTTCTTCTCGGGTGTCGGGTTGTCTACATTCCTGTATTACTGCTATATAATTGTAATTACAATTGTACTGACAATACGGACTGCGGTGTGAATTCAGTATTTTTGTTGAAAAGTAAACACAAAAACTATCACTTTTCCTCGTTGGCTGGTTTTAAAAGTGACAAGTTTGATCGTTGGTTACTTTGCTCTTTTATATATGTACACTAATTCAACACTACAAGATTTCTCGGCTATGTTTCTTACTTCACGGGTGTCCGGTTGTCTAAATTCCTGTATTACTGCTATATATCTCTGGTCAATTGTAGTGACAATACGGACTTCGGTGTTAATTGAGTATTTTTGTTGAAAAGTAAACACAAAAACTATCACTTTTCCTCGTTGGTTGGGTTTAATAGTGACAAGTTTGATCGTTGGTTACTTTACTCTTCTAAATATGTACACTACTTCAACACTACAAGATTTCTCGGCTATGTTTCTTACTTCACGGGTGTCAGGTTGTCTAAATTCCTGTATTACTGCTATATATCTCTGGTCAATTGTAGTGACAATACGGACTTCGGTGTGAATTCAGTATTTTTGTTGAAAAGTAAACACAAAAACTATCACTTTTCCTCGTTGGTTGGTTTTAAAAGTGACAAGTTTGATCGTTGGTTACTTTTTAACAAAAATACTGAATTCACACCGAAGGCCGTATTTTTGTTGAAAAGTAAACACAAAAACTATCACTTTTCCTCGTTGGTTGGGTTTAAAAGTGACAAGTTTGATCGTTGGTTACTTTACTCTTCTAAATATGTACACTACTTCAACACTACAAGATTTCTCGGCTATGTTTCTTACTTCACGGTGCTATAATTACAATTGTATGTTGTGAATTCAGTATTTTTGTTGAAAAGTAAACACAAAAACTATCACTTTTCCTCGTTGGTTGGTTTTAAAAGTGACAAGTTTGATCGTTGGTTACTTTGCTCTTTTATATATGTACACTAATTCAACACTACAAGATTTCTCGGCTATGTTTCTTACTTCACGGGTGTCCGGTTGTCTAAATTCCTGTATTACTGCTATATATCTCTGGTCAATTGTAGTGACAATACGGACTTCGGTGTTAATTAAAAGTGACAAGTTTGATCGTTGGTTACTTTACTCTTCTAAATATGTACACTACTTCAACACTACAAGATTTCTCGGCTATGTTTCTTACTTCACGGGTGTCAGGTTGTCTATATTCCTGTAGTACTGCTATATATCTCTGGTCAATTGTAATGACAATACGGCCTTCGGTGTGAATTCAGTATTTTTGTTAAAAAGTAAACACAAAAACTATCACTTTTCCTCGTTGGTTGGTTTTAAAAGTGACAAGTTTGATCGTTGGTTAATTTGCTCTTTTATATATGTACACTACTTCAACACTACAAGATTTCTCGGCTATGTTTCTTCTCGGGTGTCGGGTTGTCTACATTCCTGTATTACTGCTATATAATTGTAATTACAATTGTACTGACAATACGGACTGCGGTGTGAATTCAGTATTTTTGTTGAAAAGTAAACACAAAAACTATCACTTTTCCTCGTTGGCTGGTTTTAAAAGTGACAAGTTTGATCGTTGGTTACTTTGCTCTTTTATATATGTACACTAATTCAACACTACAAGATTTCTCGGCTATGTTTCTTACTTCACGGGTGTCCGGTTGTCTAAATTCCTGTATTACTGCTATATATCTCTGGTCAATTGTAGTGACAATACGGACTTCGGTGTTAATTGAGTATTTTTGTTGAAAAGTAAACACAAAAACTATCACTTTTCCTCGTTGGTTGGGTTTAAAAGTGACAAGTTTGATCGTTGGTTACTTTACTCTTCTAAATATGTACACTACTTCAACACTACAAGATTTCTCGGCTATGTTTCTTACTTCACGGGTGTCCGGTTGTCTAAATTCCTGTATTACTGCTATATATCTCTGGTCAATTGTAGTGACAATACGGACTTCGGTGTGAATTCAGTATTTTTGTTGAAAAGTAAACACAAAAACTATCACTTTTCCTCGTTGGGTTTAAAAGTGACAAGTGTGATCGTTGGTTACTTTACTCTTCTAAATATGTACACTACTTCAACACTACAAGATTTCTCGGCTATGTTTCTTACTTCACGGGTGTCAGGTTGTCTATATTCCTGTAGTACTGCTATATATCTCTGGTCAATTGTAATGACAATACGGCCTTCGGTGTGAATTCAGTATTTTTGTTAAAAAGTAAACACAAAAACTATCACTTTTCCTCGTTGGTTTGTTTTAAAAGTGACAAGTTTGATCGTTGGTTAATTTGCTCTTTTATATATGTACACTACTTCAACACTACAAGATTTCTCGGCTATGTTTCTTCTCGGGTGTCGGGTTGTCTACATTCCTGTATTACTGCTATATAATTGTAATTACAATTGTACTGACAATACGGACTGCGGTGTGAATTCAGTATTTTTGTTGAAAAGTAAACACAAAAACTATCACTTTTCCTCGTTGGCTGGTTTTAAAAGTGACAAGTTTGATCGTTGGTTACTTTGCTCTTTTATATATGTACACTAATTCAACACTACAAGATTTCTCGGCTATGTTTCTTACTTCACGGGTGTCCGGTTGTCTAAATTCCTGTATTACTGCTATATATCTCTGGTCAATTGTAGTGACAATACGGACTTCGGTGTTAATTGAGTATTTTTGTTGAAAAGTAAACACAAAAACTATCACTTTTCCTCGTTGGTTGGGTTTAAAAGTGACAAGTTTGATCGTTGGTTACTTTACTCTTCTAAATATGTACACTACTTCAACACTACAAGATTTCTCGGCTATGTTTCTTACTTCACGGGTGTCAGGTTGTCTATATTCCTGTAGTACTGCTATATATCTCTGGTCAATTGTAATGACAATACGGCCTTCGGTGTGAATTCAGTATTTTTGTTAAAAAGTAAACACAAAAACTATCACTTTTCCTCGTTGGTTTGTTTTAAAAGTGACAAGTTTGATCGTTGGTTAATTTGCTCTTTTATATATGTACACTCAACACTACAAGATTTCTCGGCTATGTTTCTTCTCGGGTGTCGGGTTGTCTACATTCCTGTATTACTGCTATATAATTGTAATTACAATTGTACTGACAATACGGACTGCGGTGTGAATTCAGTATTTTTGTTGAAAAGTAAACACAAAAACTATCACTTTTCCTCGTTGGCTGGTTTTAAAAGTGACAAGTTTGATCGTTGGTTACTTTGCTCTTTTATATATGTACACTAATTCAACACTACAAGATTTCTCGGCTATGTTTCTTACTTCACGGGTGTCCGGTTGTCTAAATTCCTGTATTACTGCTATATATCTCTGGTCAATTGTAGTGACAATACGGACTGCGGTGTTAATTGAGTATTTTTGTTGAAAAGTAAACACAAAAACTATCACTTTTCCTCGTTGGTTGGGTTTAAAAGTGACAAGTTTGATCGTTGGTTACTTTACTCTTCTAAATATGTACACTACTTCAACACTACAAGATTTCTCGGCTATGTTTCTTACTTCACGGGTGTCCGGTTGTCTAAATTCCTGTATTACTGCTATATATCTCTGGTCAATTGTAATGACAATACGGCCTTCGGTGTGAATTCAGTATTTTTGTTAAAAAGTAAACACAAAAACTATCACTTTTCCTCGTTGGTTGGTTTTAAAAGTGACAAGTTTGATCGTTGGTTACTTTACTCTTCTAAATATGTACACTACTTCAACACTACAAGATTTCTCGGCTATGTTTCTTACTTCACGGGTGTCAGGTTGTCTATATTCCTGTAGTACTGCTATATATCTCTGGTCAATTGTAATGACAATACGGCCTTCGGTGTGAATTCAGTATTTTTGTTAAAAAGTAAACACAAAAACTATCACTTTTCCTCGTTGGTTTGTTTTAAAAGTGACAAGTTTGATCGTTGGTTAATTTGCTCTTTTATATATGTACACTACTTCAACACTACAAGATTTCTCGGCTATGTTTCTTCTCGGGTGTCGGGTTGTCTACATTCCTGTATTACTGCTATATAATTGTAATTACAATTGTACTGACAATACGGACTGCGGTGTGAATTCAGTATTTTTGTTGAAAAGTAAACACAAAAACTATCACTTTTCCTCGTTGGCTGGTTTTAAAAGTGACAAGTTTGATCGTTGGTTACTTTGCTCTTTTATATATGTACACTAATTCAACACTACAAGATTTCTCGGCTATGTTTCTTACTTCACGGGTGTCCGGTTGTCTAAATTCCTGTATTACTGCTATATATCTCTGGTCAATTGTAGTGACAATACGGACTTCGGTGTGAATTCAGTATTTTTGTTGAAAAGTAAACACAAAAACTATCACTTTTCCTCGTTGGTTGTTTTAAAAGTGACAAGTTTGATCGTTGGTTACTTTGCTCTTTTATATATGTACACTTTACGGACTTCGGTGTGAATTCAGTATTTTTGTTGAAAAGTAAACACAAAAACTATCACTTTTCCTCGTTGGCTGGTTTTAAAAGTGACAAGTTTGATCGTTGGTTACTTTGCTCTTTTATATATGTACACTACTTCAACACTACAAGATTTCTCGGCTATGTTTCTTACTTCACGGGTGTCCGGTTGTCTAAATTCCTGTATTACTGCTATATATCTCTGGTCAATTGTAGTGACAATACGGACTTCGGTGTTAATTGAGTATTTTTGTTGAAAAGTAAACACAAAAACTATCACTTTTCCTCGTTGGTTGGGTTTAAAAGTGACAAGTTTGATCGTTGGTTACTTTACTCTTCTAAATATGTACACTACTTCAACACTACAAGATTTCTCGGCTATGTTTCTTACTTCACGGGTGTCAGGTTGTCTATATTCCTGTAGTACTGCTATATATCTCTGGTCAATTGTAATGACAATACGGCCTTCGGTGTGAATTCAGTATTTTTGTTAAAAAGTAAACACAAAAACTATCACTTTTCCTCGTTGGTTTGTTTTAAAAGTGACAAGTTTGATCGTTGGTTAATTTGCTCTTTTATATATGTACACTACTTCAACACTACAAGATTTCTCGGCTATGTTTCTTCTCGGGTGTCGGGTTGTCTACATTCCTGTATTACTGCTATATAATTGTAATTACAATTGTACTGACAATACGGACTGCGGTGTGAATTCAGTATTTTTGTTGAAAAGTAAACACAAAAACTATCACTTTTCCTCGTTGGCTGGTTTTAAAAGTGACAAGTTTGATCGTTGGTTACTTTGCTCTTTTATATATGTACACTAATTCAACACTACAAGATTTCTCGGCTATGTTTCTTACTTCACGGGTGTCAGGTTGTCTATATTCCTGTATTACTGCTATATATCTCTGGTCAATTGTAGTGACAATACGGACTTCGGTGTTAATTGAGTATTTTTGTTGAAAAGTAAACACAAAAACTATCACTTTTCCTCGTTGGTTGGGTTTAAAAGTGACAAGTTTGATCGTTGGTTACTTTACTCTTCTAAATATGTACACTACTTCAACACTACAAGATTTCTCGGCTATGTTTCTTACTTCACGGGTGTCAGGTTGTCTATATTCCTGTAGTACTGCTATATATCTCTGGTCAATTGTAATGACAATACGGCCTTCGGTGTGAATTCAGTATTTTTGTTAAAAAGTAAACACAAAAACTATCACTTTTCCTCGTTGGTTGGTTTTAAAAGTGACAAGTTTGATCGTTGGTTAATTTGCTCTTTTATATATGTACACTACTTCAACACTACAAGATTTCTCGGCTATGTTTCTTCTCGGGTGTCGGGTTGTCTACATTCCTGTATTACTGCTATATAATTGTAATTACAATTGTACTGACAATACGGACTGCGGTGTGAATTCAGTATTTTTGTTGAAAAGTAAACACAAAAACTATCACTTTTCCTCGTTGGCTGGTTTTAAAAGTGACAAGTTTGATCGTTGGTTACTTTGCTCTTTTATATATGTACACTAATTCAACACTACAAGATTTCTCGGCTATGTTTCTTACTTCACGGGTGTCCGGTTGTCTAAATTCCTGTATTACTGCTATATATCTCTGGTCAATTGTAGTGACAATACGGACTTCGGTGTTAATTGAGTATTTTTGTTGAAAAGTAAACACAAAAACTATCACTTTTCCTCGTTGGTTGGGTTTAAAAGTGACAAGTTTGATCGTTGGTTACTTTACTCTTCTAAATATGTACACTACTTCAACACTACAAGATTTCTCGGCTATGTTTCTTACTTCACGGGTGTCAGGTTGTCTATATTCCTGTATTACTGCTCTATATCTCTGGTCAATTGTAATGACAATACGGCCTTCGGTGTGAATTCAGTATTTTTGTTAAAAAGTAAACACAAAAACTATCACTTTTCCTCGTTGGTTGGTTTTAAAAGTGACAAGTTTGATCGTTGGTTACTTTACTCTTCTAAATATGTACACTACTTCAACACTACAAGATTTCTCGGCTATGTTTCTTACTTCACGGGTGTCAGGTTGTCTATATTCCTGTAGTACTGCTATATATCTCTGGTCAATTGTAATGACAATACGGCCTTCGGTGTGAATTCAGTATTTTTGTTAAAAAGTAAACACAAAAACTATCACTTTTCCTCGTTGGTTGGTTTTAAAAGTGACAAGTTTGATCGTTGTTAACTTTGCTCTTTTATATATGTACACTACTTCAACACTACAAGATTTCTCGGCTATGTTTCTTCTCGGGTGTCGGGTTGTCTACATTCCTGTATTACTGCTATATAATTGTAATTACAATTGTACTGACAATACGGACTGCGGTGTGAATTCAGTATTTTTGTTGAAAAGTAAACACAAAAACTATCACTTTTCCTCGTTGGCTGGTTTTAAAAGTGACAAGTTTGATCGTTGGTTACTTTGCTCTTTTATATATGTACACTAATTCAACACTACAAGATTTCTCGGCTATGTTTCTTACTTCACGGGTGTCCGGTTGTCTAAATTCCTGTATTACTGCTATATATCTCTGGTCAATTGTAGTGACAATACGGACTTCGGTGTTAATTGAGTATTTTTGTTGAAAAGTAAACACAAAAACTATCACTTTTCCTCGTTGGTTGGGTTTAAAAGTGACAAGTTTGATCGTTGGTTACTTTACTCTTCTAAATATGTACACTACTTCAACACTACAAGATTTCTCGGCTATGTTTCTTACTTCACGGGTGTCAGGTTGTCTATATTCCTGTAGTACTGCTATATATCTCTGGTCAATTGTAATGACAATACGGCCTTCGGTGTGAATTCTCCTCGTTGGTTGGTTTTAAAAGTGACAAGTTTGATCGTTGGTTACTTTGCTCTTTTATATATGTACACTTCTTCAACACTACAAAATTTCTCGGCTATGTTTCTTTCTTCACGGGTGTCAGGTTGTCTAAATTCCTGTATTACTCCTATATAATTGTAATTACAATTGTAGTGACTATACGGACTTCGGTGTGAATTCAGTATTTTTGTTAACTAGGCAAAAACTATCATTTTTTTGTCCTTGGCTATTTGAGAAAGTGACAAGTGTGATTGTTGGTTACTTTAATCTTCTCCTAAATATGTATACTTCTTCAACACTGTACAAAATTTCTCGGCTATGTTTCTTTCTTCACGGGTGTCAGGTTGTCTAAATTCCTGTATTACTCCTATATAATTGTAATTACAATTGTAGTGACAATACGGACTTCGGTGTGAATTCAGTATTTTTGTTAACTAGGCAAAAACTATCATTTTTTGTCCTTGGTTATTTGAGAAAGTGACAAGTGTGATTGTTGGTTACTTTACTCTTCTCGTGTGTAGATATACACACTTCTTCAACACTGTACAAAATTTCTCGGCTATGTTTCTTTCTTCACGGGTGTCAGGTTGTCTACATTCCTGTATTACTCCTATATAATTGTAATTACAATTATAGTGACAATACGGACTACTTGGTTACTTTAAGAAACCCTGTAGTGATGGAAAATACTTCGAAAAATAAAAATTTCCCAATACAAATGTTTCTAAAACTTCACGAAAAATGTCAAAATTTCCTGATATTTTTTGTCATTACATTAAATTCTTTATAGCCTCAGGAGTGAATGAAAATGAAGAATACAAAATTCGAAATTTTTCGAAAAATCCAAATTTCCTAGGTGCAAAACCCAAACAGAAGTTTCGACGACTTGTAACTAAGGAACGATTTTATCTTCTTACAATTTTTGGTGTTTTGTAGGTCAGCACAGCACCAAGAAAGTCTCGGGAGTAATGGAAACTGAAAAATAAAAATTTCGAAATTTTTCTAAAAATCATAAAATTCCTGATATTTTTTGCAAAAAATTATCTTTTTACCTCAATTCGGAAAGTTTCGTTATTTGCAGGCTGATGTAATACCGGGGAAGCCCACATTTCCTAGACGCAATCACCCATACAGATGTTTAGATGACTTGAAACTTAACAACAAGTTTTGGCTTTTGTTTTTTCTATTACTTCAAATAGCAAAACTTCGGTGTTTGCAGCATAGGGCAGCATCGAAGAATACCTGTGAGTGATGGAAAATGAAGAAACCAAAGTTCGAAATTTTTCGAAAAATCCAAATTTCCTAAGCGCTATACCCAATACAAATGTTCAGGAGTGATGGAAACTGAAAAATAAAAATGTCAAATTTTTCGAAAAATCCAAAATTTCCTGATATTTTTTGTCAAATTTGTTTTTCATTAAATTCGGAAAATTTCGTTATTTGCAGGCTAGTGCAGCACCGGGGAAGCCTCAGGAGTGAATGAAAATGAAGAATACAAAATTCGAAATTTTTCGAAAAATCCAAATTTCCTAGGCGCAAAACCCAAACAGAAGTTTGGACGACTTGTAACTAAGGAACGATTTTATTTTCTTACAATTTTTGGTGGTAGGTCAGCACAGCACCAAGAAAGTCTCGGGAGTAATGGAAACTGAAAAATAAAAATTTCGAAATTTTTCTAAAAATCATAAAATTCCTGATATTTTTTGCAAAAAAAGAGCTTTTTATTTAAATTCGGAAAATTTCGTTATTTGCAGGCTGATGTAATACCGGGGAAGCCTCAGGAGTGAATGAAAAGGAAAGATCCAAATTTCGAAGTTTTTCGAAAAATCCACATTTCCTAGGCGCAATCACCTATACAGATGTTTAGATGACTTGAAACTTAACAACAAGTTTTGGCTTTTGTTTTTTCTATTACTTCAAATAGCAAAATTTCGGTGTTTGCAGCATAGGGCAGCATCGAAGAATACCTGTGAGTGATGGAAAATGAAGAAACCAAAGTTCGAAACTTTTCGAAAAATCCAAATTTCCTAAGCGCTATACCCAATACAAATGTTCAGGAGTGATGGAAACTGAAAAATAAAAAGGTCAAATTTTTCGAAAAATCCAAAATTTCCTGATATTTTTTGTCAAATTTGTTTTCATTAAATTCGGAAAATTTCGTTATTTGCAGGCTAGTGCAGCACCGGGGAAGCCTCAGGAGTGAATGAAAATGAAGAATACAAATTTCGAAATTTTTCGAAAAATCCAAATTTCCTAGGCGCAAAACCCAAACAGAAGTTTGGACGACTTGTAACTAAGGAACGATTTTATTTTCTTACAATTTTTGGTGTTTGCAGGTCAGGACAGCACCAGGAAAGTCTCGGGAGTAATGGAAACTGAAAAATAAAAATTTCGAAATTTTTCTAAAAATCCTAAAATTCCTGATATTTTTTGCAAAAATTAGCTTTTTATTTAAATTCGGAAAATTTCGTTATTTGCAGGCTGATGTAATACCGGGGAAGCCTCAGGAGTGAATGAAAAGGAAAGATCCAAATTTCGAAGTTTTTCGAAAAATCCACATTTCCTAGGCGCAATCACCTATACAGATGTTTAGATGACTTGAAACTTAACAACAAGTTTTGGCTTTTGTTTTTTCTATTACTTCAAATAGCAAAACTTCGGTGTTTGCAGCATAGGGCAGCATCGAAGAATACCTGTGAGTGATGGAAAATGAAGAAACCAAAGTTCGAAACTTTTCGAAAAATCCAAATTTCCTAAGCGCTATACCCAATAAAAATGTTCAGGAGTGATGGAAACTGAAAAATAAAAAGGTCAAATTTTTCTAAAAATCCAAAATTTCCTGATATTTTTTGTCAAATTTGTTTTCATTAAATTCGGAAAATTTCGTTATTTGCAGGCTAGTGCAGCACCGGGGAAGCCTCAGGAGTGAATGAAAATGAAGAATACAAATTTCGAAATTTTTCGAAAAATCCAAATTTCCTAGGTGCAAAACCCAAACAGAAGTTTGGACGACTTGTAACTAAGGAACGATTTTATTTTTTTACAATTTTTGGTGTTTGTAGGTCAGGACAGCACCAGGAAAGTCTCGGGAGTGATGGAAACTGAAAAATAAAAATTTCGAAATTTTTCTAAAAATCATAAAATTCCTGATATTTTTTGCAAAAATTAGCTTTTTACTTAAATTCGGAAAATTTCGTTATTTGCAGGCTGATGTAATACCGGGGAAGCCTCAGGAGTGAATGAGAAGGAAAGATCCAACTTTCGAGCTTTTTTCGAAAAATCCACATTTCCTTGGCGCAATCACCTATACAGATGTTTAGATGACTTGAAACTTAACAACAAGTTTTGGCTTTTGTTTTTTCTATTACTTCAAATAGCAAAACTTCGGTGTTTGCAGCATAGGGCAGCATCGAAGAATACCTGTGAGTGATGGAAAATGAAGAAACCAAAGTTCGAAACGTTTCGAAAAATCCAAATTTCCTAAGCGCTATACCCAATACAAATGTTCAGGAGTGATGGAAACTGAAAAATAAAAAGGTCAAATTTTATGAAAAAAACAAAATTTCCTGATATTTTTTGTCAAATTTGTTTTCATTAAATTCGGAAATTTTCGTTATTTGCAGGCTAGTGCAGCACCGGGGAAGCCTCAGGAGTGAATGAAAATGAAGAATACAAATTTCGAAATTTTTCGAAAAATCCAAATTTCCTAGGCGCAAAACCCAAACAGAAGTTTGGACGACTTGTAACTAAGGAACGATTTTATTTTCTTACAATTTTTGGTGTTTGCAGGTCAGGACAGCACCAGGAAAGTCTCGGGAGTAATGGAAACTGAAAAATAAAAATTTCGAAATTTTTCTAAAAATCATAAAATTCCTGATATTTTTTGCAAAAAATTAGCTTTTTACTTAAATTCGGAAAATTTCGTTATTTGCAGGCTGATGTAATACCGGGGAAGCCTCAGGAGTGAATGAAAAGGAAAGATCCAAATTTCGAAGTTTTTCGAAAAATCCACATTTCCTAGGCGCAATCACCTATACAGATGTTTAGATGACTTGAAACTTAACAACAAGTTTTGGCTTTTGTTTTTTCTATTACTTCAAATAGCAAAATTTCGGTGTTTGCAGCATAGGGCAGCATCGAAGAATACCTGTGAGTGATGGAAAATGAAGAAACCAAAGTTCGAAACTTTTCGAAAAATCCAAATTTCCTAAGCGATATACCCAATACAAATGTTCAGGAGTGATGGAAACTGAAAAATAAAAAGGTCAAATTTTTCGAAAAATCCAAAATTTCCTGATATTTTTTGTCAAATTTGTTTTCATTAAATTCGGAAAATTTCGTTATTTGCAGGCTAGTGCAGCACCGGGGAAGCCTCAGGAGTGAATGAAAATGAAGAATACAAATTTCGAAATTTTTCGAAAAATCCAAATTTCCTAGGCGCAAAACCCAAACAGAAGTTTGGACGACTTGTAACTAAGGAACGATTTTATTTTCTTACAATTTTTGGTGTTTGCTGGTCAGGACAGCACCAGGAAAGTCTCGGGTGTGATGGAAACTGAAAAATAAAAATTTCGAAATTTTTCTAAAAATCATAAAATTCCTGATATTTTTTGCAAAAATTAGCTTTTTATTTAAATTCGGAAAATTTCGTTATTTGCAGGCTGATGTAATACCGGGGAAGCCTCAGGAGTGAATGAAAAGGAAAGATCCAAATTTCGAGCTTTTTTTCGAAAAATCCACATTTCCTAGGCGCAATCACCTATACAGATGTTTAGATGACTTGAAACTTAACAACAAGTTTTGGCTTTTGTTTTTTCTATTACTCCAAATAGCAAAATTTCGGTGTTTGCAGCATAGGGCAGCATCGAAGAATACCTGTGAGTGATGGAAAATGAAGAAACCAAAGTTCGAAACTTTTCGAAAAATCCAAATTTCCTAAGCGATATACCCAATAAAAATGTTCAGGAGTGATGGAAACTGAAAAATAAAAAGGTCAAATTTTTCGAAAAATCCAAAATTTCCTGATATTTTTTGTCAAATTTGTTTTCATTAAATTCGGAAAATTTCGTTATTTGCAGGCTAGTGCAGCACTGGGGAAGCCTCAGGAGTGAATGAAAATGAAGAATACAAAATTCGAAATTTTTCGAAAAATCCAAATTTCCTAGGTGCAAAACCCAAACAGAAGTTTGGACGACTTGTAACTAAGGAACGATTTTATTTTTTTACAATTTTTGGTGTTTGTAGGTCAGGACAGCACCAGGAAAGTTCGGGAGTGATGGATATGAAAAATAAAAACGAAATTTTTCTTCATAACACTGATATTTTTTAAAAAATTTCTCGCTTAAATTCGGAAAATTTCGTTATTTGCAGGCTGATGTAATACCGGGGAAGCCTCAGGAGTGAATGAGAAGGAAAGATCCAACTTTCGAGGTTTTTTTCGAAAAATCCACATTTCCTTGGCGCAATCACCTATACAGATGTTTAGATGACTTGAAACTTAACAACAAGTTTTGGCTTTTGTTTTTTCTATTACTTCAAATAGCAAAACTTCGGTGTTTGCAGCATAGGGCAGCATCGAAGAATACCTGTGAGTGATGGAAAATGAAGAAACCAAAGTTCGAAACTTTTCGAAAAATCCAAATTTCCTAAGCGATATACCCAATAAAAATGTTCAGGAGTGATGGAAACTGAAAAATAAAAAGGTCAAATTTTGCGAAAAATTCAAAATTTCCTTATATTTTTTGTCAAATTTGTTTTCATTAAATTCGGAAAATTTCGTTATTTGCAGGCTAGTGCAGCACCGGGGAAGCCTCAGGAGTGAATGAAAATGAAGAAACTTCGAAACTTTTCGGGTGCAAAACCCAAACATGGACGACTTGTAACTAAGGAACGATTTTATTTTCTTACAATTTTTGGTGTTTGCAAGTCAGGACAGCACCAGGAAAGTGTCGGGAATGATGGAAACTGAAAAATAAAAATTTTAAATTTTTTTTAAAAATCATAAAATTCCTGATCTGTTTTGCAAAAAATTAGCTTTTTACTTAAATTCGGAAAATTTCGTTATTTGCAGGCTGATGTAATACCGGGGAAGCCTCAGGAGTGAATGAAAAGGAAATATCCAAATTTCGAGGTTTTTCGAAAAATCCACATTTCCTAGACGCAATCACCTATACAGATGTTTAGATGACTTGAAACTTAACAACAAGTTTTGGCTTTTGTTTTTTCTATTACACCAAATAGCAAAACTTCGGTGTTTGCAGCATAGGGCAGCGTCGAAGAATACCTGTGAGTGATGGAAAATTGTACTTTTCGAAAAATGACAATAGCGATATACCCAATACTTCGGTGTGGAAATGAAAAATAAAAAGTATTTTTGAAAACTAAACAAAAACTATATTTTTTGTCAAATTTGTTTTCATTAAATTCGGAAAATTTGTTATTTGCAGGTAGTGCAGCACCGGGGAAGCCTCAGGAGTGAATGAAAATGAAGAATACAAATTTCGAAATTTTTCGAAAAATCCAAATTTCCTAGGCGCAAAACCCAAGTTTGGACGACTTGTAACTAAAAGGAACGAGTTTATTTTTTTACAATTTTTGGTGTTTGTAATAGCACAGCACTTCAACTTCTCGGCTATGTGATTCTGTTTTCGAAATTTGTTCTATCTAATAATTGTAATTACAATTACTTTTGACAATACAAAATTTCTTCGGTATGTAATACCGGGGAAGTATTTTTGTTCGAAAAAAATTTCCTGTATTAATTTTTCTATTAATCCAAATAGCAAAACTTCGGTGTTTGCAGCATAGGGCAGCATCGAAGAATACCTGTGAGTGATGGAAAATGAAGAAACCAAAGTTCGAAACTTTTCGAAAAATCCAAATTTCCTAAGCGATATACCCAATACAAATGTTCAGGAGTGATGGAAACTGAAAAATAAAAGGTCACTTTTCCTCGTTGGTCAAATGGGTTTAAAAGTGACAAGTTTGATCGTTGGTTACTTTACTCTTCTAAATATGTACACTACTTCAACACTACAAGATTTCTCGGCTATGTTTCTTTCTTCACGGGTGTCAGGTTGTCTAGATTCCTGTATTACTGCTATATATCTCTGGTCAATTGTAGTGACAATACGGACTTCGGTGTGAATTCAGTATTTTTGTTGAAAAGTAAACACAAAAACTATCACTTTTCCTCGTTGGTTGGTTTTAAAAGTGACAAGTTTGATCGTTGGTTACTTTTCTCTTTTATATATGTACACTACTTCAACACTACAAGATTTCTCGGCTATGTTTCTTTCTTCACGGGTGTCAGGTTGTCTAAATTCCTGTATTACTCCTATATAATTGTAATTACAATTGTAGTGACAATACGGACTTCGGTGTTAATTCAGTATTTTTGTTGAAAAGTAAACACAAAAACTATCACTTTTCCTCGTTGGTTGGGTTTAAAAGTGACAAGTTTGATCGTTGGTTACTTTACTCTTCTAAATATGTACACTTCTTCAACACTATCTCGGCTATGTTTCTTTCTTCACGGGTGTCAGGTTGTCTAAATTCCTGTATTACTGCTATATATCTCTGGTCAATTGTAATGACAATACGGACTTCGGTGTGAATTCAGTATTTTTGTTAACTAGGCAAAAACTATCATTTTTTGTCCTTGGTTATTTGAGAAAGTGACAAGTGTGATTGTTGGTTACTTTACTCTTCTCGTGTGTAGATATACACACTTCTTCAACACTGTACAAAATTTCTCGGCTATGTTTCTTTCTTCACGGGTGTCAGGTTGTCTACATTCCTGTATTACTCCTATATAATTGTAATTACAATTGTAGTGACAATACGGACTTCGGTGTTAATTCAGTATTTTTGTTGAAAAGTAAACACAAAAACTATCACTTTTCCTCGTTGGTTGGGTTTAAAAGTGACAAGTTTGATCGTTGGTTACTTTACTCTTCTTATATATGTACACTACTTCAACACTACAAGATTTCTCGGCTATGTTTCTTACTTCACGGGTGTCCGGTTGTCTAAATTCCTGTATTACTGCTATATATCTCTGGTCAATTGTAATGACAATACGGACTTCGGTGTGAATTCAGTATTTTTGTTGAAAAGTAAACACAAAAACTATCACTTTTCCTCGTTGGTTGGTTTTAAAAGTGACAAGTTTGATCGTTGGTTACTTTACTCTTTTATATATGTACACTACTTCAACACTACAAGATTTCTCGGCTATGTTTCTTACTTCACGGGTGTCAGGTTGTCTATATTCCTGTATTACTGCTATATATCTCTGGTCAATTGTAATGACAATACGGACTTCG
Source organism: Ylistrum balloti (assembly GCF_031769215.1). NCBI lineage: Eukaryota > Metazoa > Mollusca > Bivalvia > Pectinida > Pectinidae > Ylistrum > Ylistrum balloti. The sequence continues at coordinate 254,903 of NW_026782510.1, forward strand.
GTGTGAATTCAGTATTTTTGTTAAAAAGTAAACACAAAAACTATCACTTTTCCACGTTGGTTGGTTTTAAAAGTGACAAGTTTGATCGTTGGTTACTTTACTCTTTTATATATGTGTAGATTACACACCAATACGGACTGCGGTGTGAATTCAGTATTTTTGTTGAAAAGTAAACACAAAAACTATCACTTTTCCTCGTTGGTTGGTTTTAAAAGTGACAAGTTTGATCGTTGGTTACTTTGCTCTTTTATATATGTACACTAATTCAACACTACAAGATTTCTCGGCTATGTTTCTTACTTCACGGGTGTCCGGTTGTCTAAATTCCTGTATTACTGCTATATATCTCTGGTCAATTGTAGTGACAATACGGACTTCGGTGTGAATTCAGTATTTTTGTTGAAAAGTAAACACAAAAACTATCATTTTTTTTTCGTTGGTTGGTTTTAAAAGTGACAAGTTTGATCGTTGGTTACTTTGCTCTTTTATATATGTACACTAATTCAACACTACAAGATTTCTCGGCTATGTTTCTTACTTCACGGGTGTCCGGTTGTCTAAATTCCTGTATTACTGCTATATATCTCTGGTCAGTTCTAGTGACAATACGGACTTCGGTGTTAATTGAGTATTTTTGTTGAAAAGTAAACACAAAAACTATCACTTTTCCTCGTTGGTTGGGTTTAAAAGTGACAAGTTTGATCGTTGGTTACTTTACTCTTCTAAATATGTACACTACTTCAACACTACAAGATTTCTCGGCTATGTTTCTTACTTCACGGGTGTCAGGTTGTCTATATTCCTGTAGTACTGCTATATATCTCTGGTCAATTGTAATGACAATACGGCCTTCGGTGTGAATTCAGTATTTTTGTTAAAAAGTAAACACAAAAACTATCACTTTTCCTCGTTGGTTTGTTTTAAAAGTGACAAGTTTGATCGTTGGTTAATTTGCTCTTTTATATATGTACACTACTTCAACACTACAAGATTTCTCGGCTATGTTTCTTCTCGGGTGTCGGGTTGTCTACATTCCTGTATTACTGCTATATAATTGTAATTACAATTGTACTGACAATACGGACTGCGGTGTGAATTCAGTATTTTTGTTGAAAAGTAAACACAAAAACTATCACTTTTCCTCGTTGGCTGGTTTTAAAAGTGACAAGTTTGATCGTTGGTTACTTTGCTCTTTTATATATGTACACTAATTCAACACTACAAGATTTCTCGGCTATGTTTCTTACTTCACGGGTGTCCGGTTGTCTAAATTCCTGTATTACTGCTATATATCTCTGGTCAATTGTAGTGACAATACGGACTTCGGTGTTAATTGAGTATTTTTGTTGAAAAGTAAACACAAAAACTATCACTTTTCCTCGTTGGTTGGGTTTTAAAAAAATATGTACACTACTTCAACACTACAAGATTTCTCGGCTATGTTTCTTACTTCACGGGTGTCAGGTTGTCTATATTCCTGTATTACTGCTATATATCTCTGGTCAATTGTAATGACAATACGGACTTCGGTGTGAATTCAGTATTTTTGTTAAAAAGTAAACACAAAAACTATTCACTTTTCCTCGTTGGTTGGTTTTAAAAGTGACAAGTTTGATCGTTGGTTACTTTGCTCTTCTAAATATGTACACTTCTTCAACACTGTACAAAATTTCTCGGCTATGTTTCTTTCTTCACGGGTGTCAGGTTGTCTACATTCCTGTATTACTCCTATATAATTGTAATTACAATTGTAGTGACAATACGGACTTCGGTGTGAATTCAGTATTTTTGTTGAAAAGTAAACACAAAAACTATCACTTTTCCTCGTTGGTTGGTTTTAAAAGTGACAAGTTTGATCGTTGGTTACTTTACTCTTCTAAATATGTACACTACTTCAACACTACAAGATTTCTCGGCTATGTTTCTTACTTCACGGGTGTCAGGTTGTCTAAATTCCTGTATTACTGCTATATATCTCTGGTCAATTGTAGTGACAATACGGACTTCGGTGTGAATTCAGTATTTTTGTTAAAAAGTAAACACAAAAACTATCACTTTTCCTCGTTGGTTGGGTTTTAAAGTGACAAGTTTGATCGTTGGTTACTTTACTCTTTTATATATGTACACTACTTCAACACTACAAGATTTCTCGGCTATGTTTCTTTCTTCACGGGTGTCAGGTTGTCTATATTCCTGTATTACTGCTATATATCTCTTGTCAATTGTTGACAATACGGACTTCGGTGTGAATTCAGTATTTTTGTTAAAAAGTAAACACAAAAACTATCACTTTTCCTCGTTGGTTGGTTTTAAAAGTGACAAGTTTGATCGTTGGTTACTTTGCTCTTTTATATATGTACACTTCTTCAACACTACAAGATTTCTCGGCTATGTTTCTTCTCGGGTGTCGGGTTGTCTACATTCCTGTATTACTGCTATATAATTGTAATTACAATTGTAGTGACAATACGGACTTCGGTGTGAATTCAGTATTTTTGTTGAAAAGTAAACACAAAAACTATCACTTTTCCTCGTTGGTTGGGTTTAAAAGTGACAAGTTTGATCGTTGGTTACTTTACTCTTCTAAATATGTACACTACTTTTCAACACTACAAGATTTCTCGGCTATGTTTCTTACTTCACGGGTGTCAGGTTGTCTATATTCCTGTAGTACTGCTATATATCTCTGGTCAATTGTAATGACAATACGGACTTCGGTGTGAATTCAGTATTTTTGTTAAAAAGTAAACACAAAAACTATCACTTTTCCTCGTTGGTTGGTTTTAAAAGTGACAAGTTTGATCGTTGGTTACTTTGCTCTTTTATATATGTACACTACTTCAACACTACAAGATTTCTCGGCTATGTTTCTTCTCGGGTGTCACGGGTTGTCATTCCATATCTCTGGTCAATTGTAATGACAATACGGACTTCGGTGTGAATTCAGTATTTTTGTTAAAAAGTAAACACAAAAACTATCACTTTTCCTCGTTGGTTGGTTTTAAAAGTGACAAGTTTGATCGTTGGTTAATTTGCTCTTTTATATATGTACACTACTTCAACACTACAAGATTTCTCGGCTATGTTTCTTCTCGGGTGTCGGGTTGTCTACATTCCTGTATTACTGCTATATAATTGTAATTACAATTGTACTGACAATACGGACTGCGGTGTGAATTCAGTATTTTTGTTGAAAAGTAAACACAAAAACTATCACTTTTCCTCGTTGGTTGGTTTTAAAAGTGACAAGTTTGATCGTTGGTTACTTTGCTCTTTTATATATGTACACTAATTCAACACTACAAGATTTCTCGGCTATGTTTCTTACTTCACTTCTAAATTCCTGTATTACTGCTATATATCTCTGGTCAATTGTAGTGACAATACGGACTTCGGTGTTAATTGAGTATTTTTGTTGAAAAGTAAACACAAAAACTATCACTTTTCCTCGTTGGTTGGGTTTAAAAGTGACAAGTTTGATCGTTGGTTACTTTACTCTTCTAAATATGTACACTACTTCAACACTACAAGATTTCTCGGCTATGTTTCTTACTTCACGGGTGTCAGGTTGTCTAAATTCCTGTATTACTGCTATATATCTCTGGTCAATTGTAATGACAATACGGCCTTCGGTGTGAATTCAGTATTTTTGTTAAAAAGTAAACACAAAAACTATCACTTTTCCTCGTTGGTTGGTTTTAAAAGTGACAAGTTTGATCGTTGGTTACTTTACTCTTCTAAATATGTACACTACTTCAACACTACAAGATTTCTCGGCTATGTTTCTTACTTCACGGGTGTCAGGTTGTCTATATTCCTGTAGTACTGCTATATATCTCTGGTCAATTGTAATGACAATACGGCCTTCGGTGTGAATTCAGTATTTTTGTTAAAAAGTAAACACAAAAACTATCACTTTTCCTCGTTGGTTTGTTTTAAAAGTGACAAGTTTGATCGTTGGTTAATTTGCTCTTTTATATATGTACACTACTTCAACACTACAAGATTTCTCGGCTATGTTTCTTCTCGGGTGTCGGGTTGTCTACATTCCTGTATTACTGCTATATAATTGTAATTACAATTGTACTGACAATACGGACTGCGGTGTGAATTCAGTATTTTTGTTGAAAAGTAAACACAAAAACTATCACTTTTCCTCGTTGGCTGGTTTTAAAAGTGACAAGTTTGATCGTTGGTTACTTTGCTCTTTTATATATGTACACTAATTCAACACTACAAGATTTCTCGGCTATGTTTCTTACTTCACGGGTGTCCGGTTGTCTAAATTCCTGTATTACTGCTATATATCTCTGGTCAATTGTAGTGACAATACGGACTTCGGTGTTAATTGAGTATTTTTGTTGAAAAGTAAACACAAAAACTATCACTTTTCCTCGTTGGTTGGGTTTAAAAGTGACAAGTTTGATCGTTGGTTACTTTACTCTTCTAAATATGTACACTACTTCAACACTACAAGATTTCTCGGCTATGTTTCTTACTTCACGGGTGTCAGGTTGTCTATATTCCTGTAGTACTGCTATATATCTCTGGTCAATTGTAATGACAATACGGCCTTCGGTGTGAATTCAGTATTTTTGTTAAAAAGTAAACACAAAAACTATCACTTTTCCTCGTTGGTTGGTTTTAAAAGTGACAAGTTTGATCGTTGGTTAATTTGCTCTTTTATATATGTACACTACTTCAACACTACAAGATTTCTCGGCTATGTTTCTTCTCGGGTGTCGGGTTGTCTACATTCCTGTATTACTGCTATATCATTGTAATTACAATTGTACTGACAATACGGACTGCGGTGTGAATTCAGTATTTTTGTTGAAAAGTAAACACAAAAACTATCACTTTTCCTCGTTGGCTGGTTTTAAAAGTGACAAGTTTGATCGTTGGTTACTTTGCTCTTTTATATATGTACACTAATTCAACACTACAAGATTTCTCGGCTATGTTTCTTACTTCACGGGTGTCCGGTTGTCTAAATTCCTGTATTACTGCTATATATCTCTGGTCAATTGTAGTGACAATACGGACTTCGGTGTTAATTGAGTATTTTTGTTGAAAAGTAAACACAAAAACTATCACTTTTCCTCGTTGGTTGGGTTTAAAAGTGACAAGTTTGATCGTTGGTTACTTTACTCTTCTAAATATGTACACTACTTCAACACTACAAGATTTCTCGGCTATGTTTCTTACTTCACGGGTGTCAGGTTGTCTATATTCCTGTAGTACTGCTATATATCTCTGGTCAATTGTAATGACAATACGGCCTTCGGTGTGAATTCAGTATTTTTGTTAAAAAGTAAACACAAAAACTATCACTTTTCCTCGTTGGTTTGTTTTAAAAGTGACAAGTTTGATCGTTGGTTAATTTGCTCTTTTATATATGTACACTACTTCAACACTACAAGATTTCTCGGCTATGTTTCTTCTCGGGTGTCGGGTTGTCTACATTCCTGTATTACTGCTATATAATTGTAATTACAATTGTACTGACAATACGGACTGCGGTGTGAATTCAGTATTTTTGTTGAAAAGTAAACACAAAAACTATCACTTTTCCTCGTTGGCTGGTTTTAAAAGTGACAAGTTTGATCGTTGGTTACTTTGCTCTTTTATATATGTACACTAATTCAACACTACAAGATTTCTGCTATGTTTCTTACTTCACGGGTGTCCGGTTGTCTAAATTCCTGTATTACTGCTATATATCTCTGGTCAATTGTAGTGACAATACGGACTGCGGTGTTAATTGAGTATTTTTGTTGAAAAGTAAACACAAAAACTATCACTTTTCCTCGTTGGTTGGGTTTAAAAGTGACAAGTTTGATCGTTGGTTACTTTACTCTTCTAAATATGTACACTACTTCAACACTACAAGATTTCTCGGCTATGTTTCTTACTTCACGGGTGTCAGGTTGTCTATATTCCTGTATTACTGCTATATATCTCTGGTCAATTGTAATGACAATACGGCCTTCGGTGTGAATTCAGTATTTTTGTTAAAAAGTAAACACAAAAACTATCACTTTTCCTCGTTGGTTGGTCTTAAAAGTGACAAGTTTGATCGTTGGTTACTTTACTCTTCTAAATATGTACACTACTTCAACACTACAAGATTTCTCGGCTATGTTTCTTACTTCACGGGTGTCAGGTTGTCTATATTCCTGTAGTACTGCTATATATCTCTGGTCAATTGTAATGACAATACGGCCTTCGGTGTGAATTCAGTATTTTTGTTAAAAAGTAAACACAAAAACTATCACTTTTCCTCGTTGGTTGGTTTTAAAAGTGACAAGTTTGATCGTTGGTTGGTTTTAAAAGTGACAAGTTTGATCGTTGGTTACTTTGCTCTTTTATATATGTACACTACTTCAACACTACAAGATTTCTCGGCTATGTTTCTTACTTCACGGGTGTCAGGTTGTCTATATTCCTGTAGTACTGCTATATATCTCTGGTCAATTGTAATGACAATACGGACTTCGGTGTGAATTCAGTATTTTTGTTAAAAAGTAAACACAAAAACTATCACTTTTCCTCGTTGGTTGGGTTTAAAAGTGACAAGTTTGATCGTTGGTTACTTTGCTCTTTTATATATGTACACTTCTTCAACACTACAAGATTTCTCGGCTATGTTTCTTCACGGGTGTCGGGTTGTCTACATTCCTGTATTACTGCTATATAATTGTAATTACAATTGTAGTGACAATACGGACTGCGGTGTGAATTCAGTATTTTTGTTGAAAAGTAAACACAAAAACTATCACTTTTCCTCGTTGGTTGGTTTTAAAAGTGACAAGTTTGATCGTTGGTTACTTTACTCTTCTAAATATGTACACTACTTCAACACTACAAGATTTCTCGGCTATGTTTCTTACTTCACGGGTGTCAGGTTGTCTATATTCCTGTAGTACTGCTATATATCTCTGGTCAATTGTAATGACAATACGGCCTTCGGTGTGAATTCAGTATTTTTGTTAAAAAGTAAACACAAAAACTATCACTTTTCCTCGTTGGTTGGTTTTAAAAGTGACAAGTTTGATCGTTGGTTAATTTGCTCTTTTATATATGTACACTACTTCAACACTACAAGATTTCTCGGCTATGTTTCTTCTCGGGTGTCGGGTTGTCTACATTCCTGTATTACTGCTATATAATTGTAATTACAATTGTACTGACAATACGGACTGCGGTGTGAATTCAGTATTTTTGTTGAAAAGTAAACACAAAAACTATCACTTTTCCTCGTTGGCTGGTTTTAAAAGTGACAAGTTTGATCGTTGGTTACTTTGCTCTTTTATATATGTACACTAATTCAACACTACAAGATTTCTCGGCTATGTTTCTTACTTCACGGGTGTCCGGTTGTCTAAATTCCTGTATTACTGCTATATATCTCTGGTCAATTGTAGTGACAATACGGACTTCGGTGTTAATTGAGTATTTTTGTTGAAAAGTAAACACAAAAACTATCACTTTTCCTCGTTGGTTGGGTTTAAAAGTGACAAGTTTGATCGTTGGTTACTTTGCTCTTTTATATATGTACACTTCTTCAACACTACAAAATTTCTCGGCTATGTTTCTTTCTTCACGGGTGTCAGGTTGTCTAAATTCCTGTATTACTCCTATATAATTGTAATTACAATTGTAGTGACTATACGGACTTCGGTGTGAATTCAGTATTTTTGTTAACTAGGCAAAAACTATCATTTTTTGTCCTTGGTTATTTGAGAAAGTGACAAGTGTGATTGTTGGTTACTTTACTCTTCTCGTGTGTAGATATACACACTTCTTCAACACTGTACAAAATTTCTCGGCTATGTTTCTTTCTTCACGGGTGTCAGGTTGTCTAAATTCCTGTATTACTCCTATATAATTGTAATTACAATTGTAGTGACAATACGGACTTCGGTGTGAATTCAGTATTTTTGTTAACTAGGCAAAAACTATCATTTTTTGTCCTTGGTTATTTGAGAAAGTGACAAGTGTGATTGTTGGTTACTTTACTCTTCTCGTGTGTAGATATACACACTTCTTCAACACTGTACAAAATTTCTCGGCTATGTTTCTTTCTTCACGGGTGTCAGGTTGTCTACATTCCTGTATTACTCCTATATAATTGTAATTACAATTGTACTGACAATACGGACTGCGGTGTGAATTCAGTATTTTTGTTGAAAAGTAAACACAAAAACTATCACTTTTCCTCGTTGGCTGGTTTTAAAAGTGACAAGTTTGATCGTTGGTTACTTTGCTCTTTTATATATGTACACTAATTCAACACTACAAGATTTCTCGGCTATGTTTCTTACTTCACGGGTGTCCGGTTGTCTAAATTCCTGTATTACTGCTATATATCTCTGGTCAATTGTAGTGACAATACGGACTGCGGTGTTAATTGAGTATTTTTGAAAAGTAAACACAAAAACTATCACTTTTCCTCGTTGGTTGGGTTTAAAAGTGACAAGTTTGATCGTTGGTTACTTTACTCTTCTAAATATGTACACTACTTCAACACTACAAGATTTCTCGGCTATGTTTCTTACTTCACGGGGGTGTCCGGTTGTCTAAATTCCTGTATTACTGCTATATATCTCTGGTCAATTGTAATGACAATACGGCCTTCGGTGTGAATTCAGTATTTTTGTTAAAAAGTAAACACAAAAACTATCACTTTTCCTCGTTGGTTGGTTTTAAAAGTGACAAGTTTGATCGTTGGTTACTTTACTCTTCTAAATATGTACACTACTTCAACACTACAAGATTTCTCGGCTATGTTTCTTACTTCACGGGTGTCAGGTTGTCTATATTCCTGTAGTACTGCTATATATCTCTGGTCAATTGTAATGACAATACGGCCTTCGGTGTGAATTCAGTATTTTTGTTAAAAAGTAAACACAAAAACTATCACTTCCTCGTTGGTTGGTTTTAAAAGTGACAAGTTTGATCGTTGGTTACTTTACTCTTTTATATATGTACACTACTTCAACACTACAAGATTTCTCGGCTATGTTTCTTCTCGGGTGTCGGGTTGTCTACATTCCTGTATTACTGCTATATAATTGTAATTACAATTGTACTGACAATACGGACTGCGGTGTGAATTCAGTATTTTTGTTGAAAAGTAAACACAAAAACTATCACTTTTCCTCGTTGGTTGGTTTTAAAAGTGACAAGTTTGATCGTTGGTTACTTTACTCTTTATATATGTACACTGGTTGTTAAAAAAACACAAAAAATTCGTTGGTTGGGTTTAAAAGTATTTTTGTTAAAAAGTACAAACAACAAAAACTCTGTCTACATTCCTGTATTACTGCTATATATCTTTTAGTGACAATACGGACTTCGGTGTGAATTCAGTATTTTTGTTGAAAAGTAAACACAAAAACTATCACTTTTCCTCGTTGGTTGGGTTTTAAAAGTGACAAGTTTGATCGTTGGTTACTTTGCTCTTTTATATATGTACACTACTTCAACACTACAAGATTTCTCGGCTATGTTTCTTTCTTCACGGGTGTCAGGTTGTCTACATTCCTGTATTACTGCTATATAATTGTAATTACAATTGTACTGACAATACGGACTTCGGTGTGAATTCAGTATTTTTGTTGAAAAGTAAACACAAAAACTATCACTTTTCCTCGTTGGTTGGTTTTAAAAGTGACAAGTTTGATCGTTGGTTACTTTGCTCTTTTATATATGTACACTAATTCAACACTACAAGATTTCTCGGCTATGTTTCTTACTTCACGGGTGTCCGGTTGTCTAAATTCCTGTATTACTGCTATATATCTCTGGTCAATTGTAGTGACAATACGGACTTCGGTGTTAATTGAGTATTTTTGTTGAAAAGTAAACACAAAAACTCGTTGGTTGGTTTTAAAAGTGACAAGTTTGATCGTTGGTTTATTTGCTCTTTTATATATGTACACTTATTCAACACTACAAGATTTCTCGGCTATGTTTCTTACTTCACGGGTGTCCGGTTGTCTAAATTCCTGTATTACTGCTATATATCTCTGGTCAATTGTAGTGACAATACGGACTTCGGTGTTCATTGAGTATTTTTGTTGAAAAGTAAACACAAAAACTATCACTTTTCCTCGTTGGTTGGGTTTAAAAGTGACAAGTTTGATCGTTGGTTACTTTACTCTTCTAAATATGTACACTACTTCAACACTACAAGATTTCTCGGCTATGTTTCTTACTTCACGGGTGTCAGGTTGTCTATATTCCTGTAGTACTGCTATATATCTCTGGTCAATTGTAATGACAATACGGCCTTCGGTGTGAATTCAGTATTTTTGTTAAAAAGTAAACACAAAAACTATCACTTTTCCTCGTTGGTTGGTTTTAAAAGTGACAAGTTTGATCGTTGGTTAATTTGCTCTTTTATATATGTACACTACTTCAACACTACAAGATTTCTCGGCTATGTTTCTTCTCGGGTGTCGGGTTGTCTACATTCCTGTATTACTGCTATATAATTGTAATTACAATTGTACTGACAATACGGACTGCGGTGTGAATTCAGTATTTTTGTTGAAAAGTAAACACAAAAACTATCACTCTTTTATATATGTACACTTCTTCAACACTACAAAATTTCTCGGCTATGTTTCTTTCTTCACGGGTGTCAGGTTGTCTAAATTCCTGTATTACTCCTATATAATTGTAATTACAATTGTAGTGACAATACGGACTTCGGTGTGAATTCAGTATTTTTGTTGAAAAGTAAACACAAAAACTATCACTTTTCCTCGTTGGTTGGTTTTAAAAGTGACAAGTTTGATCGTTGGTTAATTTGCTCTTTTATATATGTACACTAATTCAACACTACAAGATTTCTCGGCTATGTTTCTTACTTCACGGGTGTCCGGTTGTCTAAATTCCTGTATTACTGCTATATATCTCTGGTCAATTGTAGTGACAATACGGACTTCGGTGTTAATTGAGTATTTTTGTTGAAAAGTAAACACAAAAACTATCACTTTTCCTCGTTGGTTGGGTTTAAAAGTGACAAGTTTATATATGTACACTTCTTCAACACTACAAGATTTCTCGGCTATGTTTCTTTCTTCACGGGTGTCAGGTTGTCTAAATTCCTGTATTACTGCTATATATCTCTGGTCAATTGTAGTGACAATACGGACTTCGGTGTTAATTGAGT